>NC_141033.1:13455000-13617500 GCF_052040795.2 Danio rerio
TCATTTAAATGTACTAAGTACATTTTTACTTACAAAACAATAAGATTGTAAAACACCCTTTGTAAATGACTTTCCTTTAGGTCACTGATATTGTCACCGATTGAGAAAGAGCAGCTCTTGAGGGATTGCCAATTTTTCTTCGTAAAAATTCTGCTTGCTTTCTCAAGATATGTCTGGTAAGTTACCCATTTTCATACCCTATTCTACATTTATTAGTCTGCTTGGTAACACTTTTAATAGCTGCACGCTATAAATAATTTATTTAGTTTATATTTATATATTTATATTTATATATTTATATATATATATATATATATATATATATATATATATATATATATATATATATATATATATATATATATATATTATGTGTAAAAATTAATATGTATGTTTTTTTTGTATATTGTAGATCTGCACAGAGTTTTCTCAGATCTGTAATGTAGATCTCCTGAGACAGTTAATCGAGTGACTTGATAAATATACAGCACCTCTCTTGAAACTCTACAGAAAAGAAGGGATTCAATGGGTCCAGAGATGGATACAACTTTAAACAAGATGGATGAGCAGCTACTCATTAAGATTTTTTTTTTCTTATACACCCGTCTGATGTTTTTAACATGTGCAACATATTTTGTCCTGTCAAGAATTTCATGCTCAGGTAATACAGTCTAATAAAACGTAATTGCAACAATTTAATTGTCCAGCCCTTTTGCATTAATTTTAATTGTGTCAAGTTGTGTTTTGATTGTGAGATGGAAGTAAGATAAATAACAGATGTTTCACTTGTTTTGAGTGACCATTTCAAATGAATACATTCAAAGAGGAAAATAGAAAATAATAGCTGTAGTTTTTAACTCAAAGTAATTGTCACATGAAACTAAACATTTTTCTAAATTTGCCAACACAACCATTATCAAATTCCATTGTATGGAAACCACAAAATTCTTTTTTTTTAAATAAAGCCATGTGTTTTTTCAACAGCATGAATAAAATACTATGCTCATTTAAATGTACTAAGTACATTTTTACTTACAAAACAATAAGATTGTAAAACACCCTTTGTAAATGACTTTCCTTCAGGTCACTGATATTGTCACCGATTGAGAAAGAGCAGCTCTTGAGGGATTGCCAATTTTTCTTCGTAAAAATTCTGCTTGCTTTCTCAAGATATGTCTGGTAAGTTACCCATTTTCATACCCTATTCTACATTTATTAGTGTGCTTGGTAACACTTTTAATAGCTGCACGCTATAAATAATTTATTTAGTATTAGCGAATAGTTAATTTATTTTCTGTTAAGCATAACTCTACATGAAGTGCTCAATGATTGTATTTTTTTTAACTTTAATGATTCATTTGTATTACTAATTTAAGTATTGCATTATTTACAAACCAGTTATTTAAGAATAGTTGGTGTTTTTAAGATCATTCAGAATGCTTAAGTACACGATTAATAAACTATTCAAATTAACATTTAAATATCCTAATATTAAGGTATGTAATAATAGTTACTTTGTATGTTAGTATATGCTTTATGAGCTTAACTTCATCCAGTTGTGACCTAATCTAAAGTGAGGACTATTTATGCTTTATAAATCCCTTATGAATGACAATTAAAGGCTCAGTTATATTCTAAACAGGACAATAAACAACTTTCACAATTGAAACTGTATCAAATAAAAGTAAATCTTTGCAATTTTATGTAAAATAAAAGTTTAAAAAATTGCTAAATATTAAAAAGTTGTCAATATATTGTTCAATTATTATATATTATAGACTATTCAAAGTGTTACTGTTTGTATGTACGAAAGTATTACATGTTTTTATTTTCTTTGCATAATAGTAATAACATTAATAAGTAGTAATTAATATTACACATCAATTAATTTTCCCATTACTTAATCTCCTATAAGGACACGGACCCTGAAGACCACAGCACCAGAGATTAAAGGATTGGAATCTTCACTGTGGTGGAAGATGATAATGGCACTTCTGCATCCCTGCAATATGTGATGAACCTCGCTAAAATCTTGGAGGAGGCCATAGTACTTCAGGATATCACACATCTGCCTGCAGCCTTCGCTTACTTGTTCAGCCTCTTGTATAGACTGAATATGGAACACCCAAAAGAACTCAAATATACTTTTTAAGTGATTCAGCATGTTTTATGGAGGTTGGTGGCACATGATCTGCGAGAGTTCAGTTCATTCATTCATTCATTTTCTTTTCGGCTTAGTCCCTTTATTAATCTGGGGTCGCCACAGCGCAATGAACTTGTTTTACGCAGCGTATGCCCTTCCGGCTGCAACCCATCTCTGGAAAACATCCATACACACTCATTCACACATACACTACAGACAATTTTAGCCTACCCAATTCACCTGTGCCACACGTCTTTGGACTGTGGGGGAAACCGGAGAACCCAAAGGAAACCCACGTGAACGCAGGGAGAACATTCAAACTCCACACAGTAACGGCAACTGACCCGTGACCACTTCCTAATGTGCCACTGTTTCAATGTTTTGAGGTCTGTTTTTGGACTTTATGTACTTTGTTGACAAAAGTGCAGTACACTTTAAAGACTGTATGAATGGAGTGGCTTTTAGGGTTTACTCTGATTAGATGATTGCATATTCACCTGGTTTGAGTGTTTAGACACACTAATAGCTTGGTTTTAGTAAGGTTGCCAGTTATTTTATGTTGAGGCAGTGTACAATCTTTTCAAATCTGGAAACATTCAGTACTAGTTGTGTACAAACTAGCCCAATGCTGAACACGGCTAATGTCAAATGCTGATTTTGTATGCAAATGTTTTGGATTGTGATTTGAACACAGTTAAAAATAAAAAAAGTGAATTGACTATTCTTGTGTATTTAATTTGAATCCTAAAAATTAATAGTAAATGCATAATGAATCAGTTTGTTTTATTTTGTTCAGTAAACTAAAAAAATCTTGTTGGGTAAACATAATCATTTTTGTTCAGTAAACAAAAGATCTTGTTGAATAAACGTGAAAATTTTTGTTCAGCAAACAAAAGATCTTGTTGAGTAAACATGATAATATTTGTTCAGCAAACAAAAATATCTTGTTGGGTGAACATGACATTTTTTGTTCAGCAAACAAAAATATCCTGTTGGTTGAACATGACATTTTTTGTTCAGCAAACAAAAATGTCTTGTTGGGTGAACATGATACTTTTTGTTCAGAGAACTAAAGAATTCAACAAAATATTTTGAGTTCACTGGTCTTCAAACCCTGTTTGTTGAGTTAACTCAAAAAGCTATGTGTGATAGGTTGCCTAATTATTTTAAGTTTACTCAACTTTTTTTTTTTACAGTGTGCATATTTCCATATTTCTAACTGTTTTTTTTTTTTTTTGTGCTTTTTTCATTTACCATACACTTACCCCATTTAGCTTCAGAATTGCCTTAATCTTTCGTAGCATAGATTCAACAAGGTACTGGAAATATTCCTCAGCGAATATGGTCCATATTGACATGATAGCATCACGCAGTTGCTGCACATTTGTCAGCTGCACATCCATGATGCGAATCTCCCATTCCATCACATCCAAAAGGTGCTCTATTGGATTAAGACCTGGTGACTGTGGAGGCTATTTGAGTACAGTGAATTAATTGTGATGTTCAAGAAACCAGTCTGAGATGATCCACGCTTTATGACATGGCATGTTTTCCTGCTGAAAGTAGATGGGTACACTGTGGTCATGAAGGGATGTACATGGTCTGCAACAATACTCAGGTAGGCTGTGGTGCTGACACTATGCTCAATTGGTACTAATGGGCCCAGTGTGCCAAGAAAATATCCCCCACACCATTACACCACCACCAACAGCATGAACTGGTGAAAATCCCAGCAGATCAGCAGTTTTTTGTAATAATCAGTCAGGCACCAACAAACATGCCACATGCCACAAAGTCACTTAAATCACCTTTCTTCCCCATTCTGATGCTTGGTTTAAACTGCAGCAGTTCATGTCTATATGCCTAAATGCATTGAGTTGCTGCCTTGTGATAGGCTGATTAAAAATCTGCGCAAAGGAGCAGGTAGACAGGTGTGCCTACTAAAGTGGCCGGTTAGGTTACATGAATCACCAACACCATTATAATATTATATTTTATTGGCATTATATTGTGCTTTTACAATGTAAATGCAGTAATTAAAAATAAATATTAATGAAAAAAGTTAAATCTGTCTGACCTCAAACCTTGAAAAATAAACAAACAAAACAAGTAAAAGCATAATAAGTGGAATCCACTTAGTTTAACGCAAGCATAAACCCACTCAAATGTGGACACTAAAAATACAGAAAACGAGACTTAAAGGTCCTTTAGTGTTCTATATTAAAACACCTAAGAGCAATCTTTGCAGTACACACACTTGAAGTGTCTCATGTGACCACTTTGTTTGTCATGTTCCTCTTTTGAAGTGTCCTTGTCTCACTTTGAAGGAATAATTTGAATAAAAGGATTCCTGCAAAATGCTCAGGGCTTAAATATCATATGAATCCATAAAAGCACAATTTATTGAACCTACAGATGATATATCCCCTGTGTGTCATGGAGCCAAGATCACAATACAGATATCTAGACAGAATCAGCCCATGTTTGCTTTTTAAATATATAAAAGAACTTGAATAAGTTTTTATGGTAACACTTTACAATAAGGTTCATTAGTTAATGCATTTACTAACATAAACTAATCATGAACAACACATGTAAAGCATTTATTAATCATAATTGAACATTTACTAATGCATTATTAACATCCAAGTCCATGCTTGTTAGAATTAGTTAATGCACCATGAGATAACATGAACTAACTATGAACTACTGTATTTACATCAACTAACGTCAAGTAACATGAACAAATACAGTAGTAAATGTATTGTTCATTGTTTGTTCATGTTAGTAAATGCATTAATTAACATTAACTAATGAACCTTATAGTAAAGTGTGACCGTTTTTATTTACTAAATTAAAATCCAACAACCATTGCCTTATTGACCTTAGATTCTCAAACATTTGTTTAATCAAATCTGGAGTCAATCAAACAATCAGACACGGTGCTCCCTTGAAAATAAATTCCAGCACAGCGCTACAACAACCCATTGTCTGTGTTTGCTTTATACAATTCAGGCTACATAATATGAGAAAATAAATTAATGTAACATAAATTAATGTTACATAAATTAATGTAACAACATTAACAAGAGACAAAGGATGAGGAAACTGAGAGCATATATACAGCACACACAGGAGTAATCAAAGGATCAAAGAACAGGTGTTTACTAATTAGAAACCAAGCATACTAACAAGAAGCAGGGAAATGAATACACAGGAAACTAGGTCAACTTTTAATCGCATGAAGGAGAACTAGAACAAAACCAGACAGTACTGTACACACTTTACAAACAATGCTGTGAAATATAATGAAGATATTACTTACATATTTTCTGATTGTTTAATTACTAAATACTATGAGCTGCATATTGGCATTATTATGACCTTGATCTTTCCTCCAACAACTTTACATATTAAAAAGGTTGAAAAAGTGACTTTTGTTAACATTTTTTACTAGTTTAAAGTGGTGATATAATGTCCATAGTGGTAGTAAATTATAGTACAAACATGTGGTAATAAACTGCCAGTGATTTTTTTCTGTTTTTTTTTTCTAAATTAATTCTATATATATTATTTCTTTAATACAATATATTGTTTCAAACCACTAAGATGTCAATAAAAGTCACTCTATTAATATGCAGAGTTGAATTTTTTAAATCAAAAGTCGAGACAGTAAAGATAAAGGTCCCAAAATGCAATTTATAATGTGCCTCTGACAGTCTCCGTCAGTCCATGCAAGGGCACAATATGTTTAATGTGCACTTGCAGTCTTGGAAAAAAAAATACCCTTATAGAAATCATCAATATTGCAATATATGCAAATTTATTTTTGAATTTCACGTATATAAAATATATCTAATATATTTCACATATTTTTAACATATATTATTCAACCACTGGAATTACAAATGTTTATACAATATAAACAACATGAGAAGGGAATTTATTAGCATATTTATTAGCATATTTCAGAATAAAGGGGGTAGTCACTGTGTGCATATTTGTTAAGTCCACAAGAGTGTAAGGAAATTCTATTTGTCATTTTTTTTCTTTCGGATAAGTACTCACAGGTGCAATTTTGCAACTGTGTCCTCAATGCACATCAGACTTTTACCAATCAGTCAAAGTGGCATTGCGTCACAAGGAAGACAGTGAGTATTTAGCACACCATTTGTCTATCATAGCTAGGATAACTGCTATCGGGAGAACGCTTATATGAACCCATGCTCTTATGCATTTTCTTGCATGCCACGTACACATGTTATTTAAGTCCATGAGAGGGTTCAGAGGAAGATCAAGTGTATGAGTTTAGGGTTCCATTTGGGATTGGGCATTTTATGTGCACTTGTAGGCCTATATTGGGCACCATACGCAACATGGCTCACATAGCTGGTTTAAGCTGGTTTGTGTTAGTCATGAGCTGGTTTAAGCTAGTCACGTGTTGGCCACCAACTTAGGATCAACACATGACTAGCAAAGAACCAGCACATGATCCACAAAGAACCAGCTTAATAAGCAGCCATAGTTCCAAACCTACCCAACCAGCACATGCTGTTATTTTAAACAGAGTTCCTATTCATGATTTTAGTTTTTAGAAGGGTGCTCACAAATGTCCCTTTTGTGGCATTGACCTGCAATGAGGTGAGATCTCAACAAATTGTCATTAGTATGGACTCAGGGAAGACTGCAAAGACTAAAGGTGCCATTTTGGATTTGGCCCTTACAGTAGGTGCACCTGGGGTCTTGCTGACTTTGTGTTCAAACCCGTTAGGTCCACAAGAAATATCTAAAGGATTGCTAGTCTGCATTGTTTAGGGCAACTGGAATTGGAAACACTTCCCCAAAGACATTATAATTTGAACGGCATCTGCGCATATGTTAGTCTTTTTTTTATTATTACAGAGGTTTCCATATTCCTGGACCAGGCCGTATCCTGAGCAGCTGCTGTGGTGGTTATTGAGGATTGGAGAGCATGAGACTGATCCTTGTAAGACCCCAGTGACAGACGAGTCCTCGCATTGATCCTGAAGGGCCAGCCTGTACACCAGCTGGTGAGAACACCTACCAACAGCTTCTCCACGATGGACGTCCATCGCTCTCCAGCCTCCGGAGCCTAGACTGCAGCTCTGCACAAGATGTTTGGCCATAGAAGAAATGGTCATGTCCAACTGAGCCTGGAGGTTTTTTAATTCTTCATTTTCGCCAATTGGTGAAGTTTTTTCCTTGCCACTGTCACCACTGGCTTGCATGGTTTGGGACCTGTGGAGCTGTGCATCGATGGATTTGCTCTTCAGTGTTTAAAATCTCAGCAGTGAAAATTAAACTACTCTGAAAACTTAATTGACACTGTTTCAATTTACTATAATCTTCTGTGTGAAGCTGCTTTGACACAATCTACATTGTAAAAGTGCTATAGAAATAAAGATGAATTTAATTGAATTAAATATGATATCCTGCAGAACTCGATTTTACCAAGTGCAAGTCCATGAGACCATATGCTCTCATATTCATAATTTTTACTTTCAGAAGGGTGCTCATTAATTCACATTGAGGTCATTATATACACTTGATGCATACTCAGGCAAGCTCTGCAGCAAACACATCCCAAGCAATCGAGAAAGCATGTCGCATGGGATTGGGACTTCATGTGCATTTGTTATTCTTCAGACCTACAGTGGCTGCTGTGTGCAAGTGTCCTTTAAGTAATAGTGAGATGGTGTCCCATTCATCATAAGCTTTCAGAAGATACTTTCAGAAGTGTACCCCTTTTGGCAGGTTTTTTGCCCTTGATGCACACTTCAACCTGACAGTAAAATGTTCGAGGTTACTAAAGTAACCCTTCGTTCCCCGAGGAGGGGAACGGAAGCACTATAAGTGGATTTGATTGTAAAATCCACGCATTGGGAGGTTCGGTTCAGAAGCTACTCGTCTGAAAGAGTATTGAACGGGCCAATTAAGAATGAATTGGCAGCGCAAGCCTGCGCAGGTGAGCGGCATAAGCAATCAACTGAGTATATAAGCTCACCTGGCGCCAGCAGACGCTATCCTTTTTAAGCTGAAGAGACTTTCAACAGCTAAGGGACAGTCATTATGGCGACGGAGTATAGTGCTTCCGTTCCCCTCCTCGGGGAACGAAGGGTTACTTTAGTAACCTCGAACGTTCCCCTTCGGGGGGAACTTCAGCACTATAAGTGGATTTGATTGTAAAATCCACGCATTGGGAGCCCATTGAAAGCGCCATAATGACTGCACCTTACCAACACCCCCGATGAGCAGATAGTCAAGCAAGCGTGACGCACCCACATCATGGAGGGCGCGGTCCTCCAACATGTCCCTGGCCCTAATTTATCCTACTTCAACAGAAGTTTTACGGATTTATATATATTTTTTGGGAAGTCGTGAGCATCTAGATAATTCTAGGAAAATACGACAGTACGTTGGGAAGCGTGCAATCCCGATAGGGAGGACGCTGCGGAGGCCATCCGTTACCCAAGGGGGGATAGATGGCAGAATTTACATATGGACTAGCCCTAAAAAGGGGGAGTACGCATAGCAAAAGAGTGGTTAGCGGGGAGGGAAGACACGGGTCCGCCCAGGGGGGGGACTTAACCGTGGCGGAATAAGCATATGGGATCGCCTAGTGGGGATCACGCATAGCAGGCACCTTTACCCAAAACGCGGGCTGACCAGCGGGCAGACCTACAACGTAGTGGGCCAGCAAGTGACTCCTCCGCTGAGTCAGTGCTGGGGGCCACGGAGGAATCTGCAGGGCTCACCTGACGGGGAACTTTACTGACAGATAAAAAGGCGCGCGTATCTCCGTGTTAGGGAAAATGGCGCAGCAAGCGTGTTTCAACACCCTACCGAATTGTTTCCTCAATCACCAAGGGTTACCTAATACCCTTGAGGAAACCGGCTCCACTCGCAGATTGTAAAACCTTGCAAATGTGTTGGGTGTCACCCAGCCCGCAGCTCTACAGATGTCTGTTAGAGGGGCGCCGCGTGCGCGCGCTCGAGAGGATGCGAAGCTCCGAGTGGAGTGCGCACGCGCTCTCGGGGGACGCGGCTCATCTCGGCTCTGATAGTGAAAGAAAGGCATCCACAATCTAGTGGGAACTTATTTCGGTACGGCACTTCCCTGCTGCCGACCGCTATAACAGACGAAGAGCTGCTCAGATGATCTAAACTCTGAGTGCGGTCCGGATAATACGCAAAACGCGAACTGGACAATAAGAAGGGCTGGGTCTGCCTCCTCCGAGGGCAGCGCTTGCAGGCTCACTACCTCGTATTAAAACGGAGTGGTAGGAACCTTGGGCACATATCGCGGGCGGGGTCTCAGGACGTGAGAGAAGCCAGCCCAATTACAGGCACGAGTCACTGACCGAAAAATGCCTCCGGGTCCCCGACCCTCTAATCGATATCAACGCGACCAGCAGAGCTGTCTTTAGGGACAGAAAGATACTGAGTCGAGGATCGAAGGGATCTGACGCGGCTTGTGTAGCGAGGGCGAGATCCTAAGAGGGCATGAGAGGGGGCGGGGTGGATTAATTCGCTTAACGCCCCTGAGGAACCGGATGATGAGGTTATGCGTTCCCACGGTGCTGCCAGCCACCGCGTTATGAGAGCGGAGATGGCAGCCACGTAACCTTGAGTGTGGAGGGCGACAGCCTGCTCTCCAACTTCTCTCGGCGTAAAGAAAGCACAACGCTGATCTGGCAAATTACGGGGGTCTTCTCAGCGAGAGACACACCATTCAGTGAATAGACTCCACGTCAGGGCATAGGCGCGCTCGGGGAGGGAGCTCTAGCCCGAGTGACGGTATTAGCCACCGCAATCGGAGGTTACCTAAGTCTTCCTCGCGTCTAAAAATCTCTTCAAAGATCGGCGAGGGTGCCAGGTGGTGCCCTGTCCCTGAGAGAGTAGGTGCTCTCTCGAAGGGACTGCCAGGGGAGGGCTATCGCGAGGGAGAGCTCTGACATCCAGGTCTGGTTGAGCCAGAGGGGCGCAACCAGCAACCTGTTCCTCGTCCTCCCTGACCTTGCACAGTAACTGCGCGAGCAGGCTCACTGGGGGAAACGCGTATTTGCGCGTGCCCCGAGGCCAGCTGTAAGGCAGTGCATCCGTGCCGAGAGCACTCGGTCAGGGAAAGAACAACTGGCAATGAGCGATCTCGGGGGAAGCAACAGATCGATCTGGGCTTCCCCGAATCGCGCCCATATCAGCTGAACAGACTCGGGGTGGAGTCTCCATTCTCCAGGACGCAAGGCTGCCGTGAGAGCGCATCGGCTGCACGGTTGAGCTTGCCTGAATATGAATGGCGTGCAGCGATTTCAGCCGCGGATGACTCCAGAGGAGCAGACGGCGGGCGAGCTGAGACATGCGGCGAGAGCGCATACCCCCTATACGGCTGATATACGCCACCGCCGCCGTACTGTCCGTCCTGACCAGCACGTGTTGCCGCTCCAGCACCGGAAAAAAACGGTGGAGAGCGAGGAACACTGCCAACAGCTCCAGGCGATATGCCAATGCAACTGGGTACCTTTCCACAGGTCCGCAGCTGCATACCCGCAACGCACAGCCCCCCAGCCCGTGTTGGAAGCGTCTGCTGAAACGACAACAAGACTGGACGCCTGTTCTAGAGACACCCAGGCCTGTAGGAACGAGGGGTCGCTCCAAGGGCTGAGGGCGCGGCGACACAGCGCAGTAACAGAGACTCGGTGTGCGCGCGCGTGCCATGCGCGTCTGGGGACTCGATCGTGATCAGCCAGTGCTGAAGTGGTCTCATATAGAATAATCCGAGCGGCATGAAGCGACTGCGGATGCCATAAGCCTCTGAAATAGTTTCAGTGGGACCACTGTTTTACTGTCGAGCTCTCTCAGACAGTACAGCATCAGCTGAGCGCGCTCTCCGGAGAGGCGCGCTGCCATGGTGACCGAGTCCAACTCCAGCCCGAGAGAAGAGATCCTCTACAAAGGGGCGAGTTTGCTCTTTTCTCGGTTGACCTGAAACCCCCACAGGTGGAAGTGCCAGAGCACTTTGTCTCTGTGCATAATCAACTGCCAGGAGAGAGTGCAAAAATCAGCCAGTCGTAAAGAAATCGAGTATGCAGATGCCCGCGAGCCGAAGGGGCGCTGAGGCACCCTCCGCGGGCTTGGTGAGGACCCGCGGAGACAGAGAGAGCCCGAAGGGGAGGGCTTTGTATTGCCAAGCTCGACCTTCAAACGCAAACCGCAGAAACTGTCAGTGGCGAGGAAGAGTGGAGACATGGAAATACGCGTCCATCAGGTCTAATGCTGCAGACCAACCCAGAGGACGAATGCACCGGAGGATGCGCTTCTGCGTGAGCATTCTGAACGGCAGCTTGTGCAGGCAGCGGTTCAAAACGCGCAGATCTAGGATTGGCCGTGACCCACCGCTCTTTTTGGGCACGATGAAGTGTGGGCTGTAAAACCCGCTCTCCATCTCGGCTGGAGGGAGCGGCTCGATTGCATCCTTCGCCAGGAGGACAGCAATCTCCTCTCGCAAGACAGGGGCGGACAGGGGGCTGACCCTGGTGAATACACACCCGTGACTTGGGGGGCCGTTTCGCGAACTGAATCGCATAGCCGAGTCTGATTGTGCGTATGAGCCACCGCGAAGAGCTGGCCCGCGCTAACCAGGCAGGCAGAGCTCTCGCTAATGGACTCATCGCTACAATCGCTGACGTACCAGCAGTGGGGCAGCGCGGAGTGGGTGTGCTGATCCGGGAAGCTCGCGGGTCCCACGGAAAAGCTGGAGGTGAGATATTTGCTCTCACTCCAAACCCGAGCTCCGGAGGGGAGGCTCGAGGGGTGGGAGAAAGGAGACCGTCCTCCCAGCGCTCGTGAGCCACTGGCGAAACGCACCGAATCTGCAAGCTAGAAAGCATAGCGTCCCAGACTGGCAGATTTCGGGCTGTCACATCTGGGGAAGTGAAACGTGCCCTTTCATAATGTTTTCATGGCAGTAAAAAGTGCCGTTGGAAATGGGGCCCCGCCCTCCAGCGGGGAAAGAGCAAGTTCCCTCTTCTCCAGATGGCCTGTCCCAGGGGCGCTTCGCGGTCCGTTGCCGGACTTAGCGGCGTTCTGGGCAGGGGGGCTGCCTGCTTCCGAGGTGCCCGACGCGCTCGCTTCGCCGGAGGCGTGTGCGGGGGCGGAGCAGCTCTCGTAGGCGGGCGCCTTCGGCGAGGAGCAGGTATGAATGGCACGGCGGGCGGAGCGGGCTACGGACCGCCGATAAGACATCACCCACCAACTGCTCTCTCACCGCCTTGAATTCCTGGGTGAATTTACAGACAGTGTCGCCGAACTTGGCTGGGGATATGGGGAAGTCAAGAAAGCGGACTTTGTCGACTTTGCGCATATCAGCCAGGGGTGGCGCTCCTGGACCACTAATGTGGACATCGTCCTCCCCAACGCACACGCAGCGGACTCAGTAGTCCGAAGAGCTAAGTCGGCGGCGGTGCGAAGCTCGTAAGCCTGGGTTGGACCCACCCTCGTGCAGCTCGGCCAGCGCCTGCGCTTGGTAGCGCTGGTAGGTGGCTATCGCATGCAAGGCGGAAGCAGCCTGGCCCGCAGCTATGTAAGCTCTAGCTCCGAGGGAGGTAGATAACTTACAGGCTTTGGATGGGAGACGAGGCGGACCCCGCCAAGAAGAGGCGCCGCGCGGATTTACCGCCATCGCGCACTCAACCTGAGGAATCGCCACATACCCCCTGGCTGTTTCACCGTCAAGAGTGGTTAGGATGGAGGAACACGCAGCACGAGCAGAAAAAAGTGCTTTACAAGACCGCGTGAGCCTACTGTGCACCTCCGGGAAGAAGGGAACGCCCCTCTAGTCGGTCCGGCCGCGGAGCTGGGGGATAAACCATCTCCAACCCACGGCCGAAGCAGCCCGGGAAAGCACGGCTAACATGTCCGTTTCAGGATCCGTAGTGACAGCGCTCACCAGCCCGAAGGGGGCGAGCGGGTCTGGATCATCATCGGACAATGAAAGCCCACCCTCCGATGCCGCGGTGGACATCTGGTCTCCGGTGTCATCGGGCGTAAGGGCTACCATCTGTTAGACGGATCGCTTCCCCCGCCCGAAGCTTGGATGGAGCGCTTAGAGGAGCGGGAGGTCCGCGGGCCCGTGGGCGACGGATTATCTCTCGCTGAAACCCTCAGATCTGCCCGAGTGCCCGCTGCAGATCGACTCGATCAGAAAGTCACTGAAGCGAAAAGGATAGCGTCTGCTGGCCCCAGGTGAGCTTATATACTCAGTTGATTGCTTATGCCGCTCACCTGCGCAGGCTTGCGCTGCCAATTCATTCTTAATTGGCCCGTTCAATACTCTTTCAGACGAGTAGCTTCTGAACCGAACCTCCCAATGCGTGGATTTTACAATCAAATCCACTTATAGTGCTGAAGTTCCCCCCGAAGGGGAACTGTCATTACAGTATATCAAAAAAGTGCATCCTCATAGGAAGACCTTTGATCTTTTAGGGAGCCGTCTGAATTGGGCCCTCAAGGTCTTGTGTAGTTTTGATTTAACAGATCATGTGATAACAAAAAAAAATTGTCTCAATGAGACGGCATCAATGGACAAAGCAGCAGACTGACCACATTGTAAAATATCTAAAATGTTGTTTTGGTTATTTTAAAATCTCTTTGCCAAAGTCCCTCATTAAAGTGATGCGGAAAATTACCTCCAAAACTGTTTTGAGTGATCCCAAAGAATGGTTTCGTGCCTCCAAAAGCAATGCTTCTTTATTGCGTCTCATATTTGTCTGCATATTTAGATGTAAACTAGTGGCCTTTGTGTGCACATGTCCATTAATCCCTGAGATCATAGCGTATCACATTCATCATTTCAGCTTTCAAAAGCTTTGAGGCCACTGTGTGCCCTAGATGCACAGCTCTAAAAAGGGTGGACGAAGACTGCAAGGGTGTCTTTTTTTGATTCAACCATAGGTGCCATAGAGAGTTTGCCATAGCATTTGTTTTTAACCAAAGCGATGTACAATGAGGAAGAGGAATCAAGTGATTCATCATAAAGAGACAGTACTCACATTAAGTGCTACTAATACAAAGCTTCAGATTGTGTTAGAAAAATACCAGTTTGAGTATTGGTAGGAATTAAGAATAGTGTTTGTTTTTGGAGTGCTCATGGAACAGTTGTATTTTGGGTGAAATTTGAACCTTGCCAAGGATTGAGTAGTCAGTATGGGATTGGGAAGTTAATCCCAAAGGAGAGGAACAACGAAAGCTTCTGAAAAGAATTTAGAGCGTATTTGTGATGATGTAGAGTCAGTTTTGAGTAAAAACCATCTTTAAAAAAAAATATAGGCATACTGTACCAAAGTGAATCAAGAAAAGAATAAACAGATTTTTGAAAGGTGCATTGTTGATGTGTTGTGTCATTATTTAAATTTAGCTAATCATGAAGAAAAAAAGTGAAACTTGACTTGCAGCATTCTTACTGTAATGATGTGGCAACAGAGGTGAGGATCATTGGTTTAATAACAAAAAACAGTCAGGCAGGCAATGGTCAAACAGGTACAAACGGTAGCATGAGGGAAATTCAATAGGTAAAGAGATAGATTCAGGCAGCAAAACAACATAAACAAAGCAGGTCAGAGGGGTCAAAACACGGCAGGACAAACAGGGAAAAACAAGACACAGCAATGGATGAGTGTGCTGTATATATAGTCCAAGGAATCAGTTGTGATGAGCTTCAGGGGCTGGTTGCACCAGCAGTGCGTAAGTTAAAACATAGCCTTGTTGTGACTTAAAGTGGCACGAAGTTACAACTTATACATTACTAAATATTTTTGTGTTGCACCACTGGACTTAGTTTAAACGTAACACTATGTTCCAACAAAGTATTTACGGCAGCCCTCTACTATGTATAATGGTAGAAAAAAGATGACAGCAAGATTAGTTTACATTGAGGAGCTCTCGATCATAATGAAGAATGATCTCCTTCTACTCACAGACTTATTGTCCTCCCAACATCTCGCCTTTTTTTTTTTTTTTGGTTTATAAAAAAGTTACATTTTCTTTGAAGGAGTGTTTTGTGTTTATTGTATCCATAAAGTAAAACAAGAATTTCTTTATGGCTGAGTTTTTCTCCCTGCTCTTTTCTCTTTCATGAGTAGGACATAAAAAAAATTCAAGTTTAATGTTTTGGTAAATTCGTGTGCATTCATGGATCGTGATACAGATGTGTGCGTTATATTTTATTAGTGACTGACTGTAATTTAATGTGCTTTAAAAATGCAATTTGTCATTTCATTTTATTAGGACAGTTATATATAAATGCATTATGTGCAGAATTTTAAAACAGTTTAATGATTAAAATGCTTTTTATTGGATATTGCACCATTCAATGCGACTACGCAAGACTTTACACAGAGCTTATTACCTACTAACTAAGATTTGAACATGTGGTGCAACCGAAGTTAAAATAAATTTTGTTACAAACTAGCTAGTAGTTACTAAGCTCGCAGTATGGACTTTACGTTCCAGTTTAAGAAAGAACTTATGATCAGCTGGTCCAACCCTACCTAGCTGTGATTGTAATTAGGGGTAAACTGAAATTGGTGTGTGTGAGGTGCATGATGGGAGTTGTAGTTCAGTAAAATGGCAGCTGTGTAGTAGGTGAATGTTCTCCAGCAATATGCACAGGCTAGATTGCTGGTGATCATAACACTTTTTTGTGAGTATTTAAAGTCTGCATGAAACGGAAGTAAAAAAAAAAAAAAATGAAAAGAAAGGAAAATTGCTTTTTTTCAAATTTTCTAATTCTAATTCTAATTGAACCGGTCCTGGAACCAATCCTTTTGGATCTGATTTGGTCACTGAAAAATGGACATTGAAAACAAAATGGAGGACGATTGAGGATTGGATGAAAATAGGGCAGAAACAACACACGCACTAATAGTGCTACCCTAAAGGCATTTTATGTGTCCAGAAGTGAAGAAATGTCATTTGGAGGGGGGGAGAGACAGTTACAATATTTGATTAAAAATGCTAAGAGCAAATTAACTTTTACCAAATAATGAACTGCACAGATACATTGTCTATAACAAGCTTTAATAGATCCCATTCTTCGCGTATGAGTGGGTGAATCTATTAGAATCTTTTTGGCTTGAGACTTCCAGTCTCATTCACTTCCACTGATTTTTAGACGTTAAAAACAACTTGCTATGCTGCTTGATGCAGCAAACCGATATTTTTTTAATAATATTATTCTACATTTTATGTATAGTGATGAACACACTTGTTTGTAGAGCAAGTAGTTTGACCATTTTCTGCCATTTATGATTCCTAGTCATTTCTCCCATAGGCAACTGAAATCCATCGGAAGTACTAAAATAACTGCAAAAATGACAGCACTTTTGCATCGCAGAAAAAGGAAATACAGTTAAATACAAAATTATTAGCCCTCCTGTGAATTTTTATTGTTTTAGTGATTTCCTAAGTCATGTTTTAAGCAGCAAGGTAATATTTAAAGTATTTGCTATTATAATTTTTCATTCTGTAACAAGTCTCATTTCGTTTAGTTTGGCTAGAGTAAAAGCAGTTATTTATTTATTTTTTACTATTTTTAAGGTCAATGTTATTAGCCCCCTTGAGAAATATATATTTTTTTCTAACTGACTACAGAACAAACCACTGTTGTTTAAATGACTTGCCTAATTAACCGAAATTTCTAACCTAAATATCCTACTTAAAAATTTAACTTTAAGCTGAAGACTAGTATCTTGCACATTAACTAGTAAAATATTATGTACTGCCATCATGGCAAAGACTAGTTATTAAAACTGAAATGTGTGAATAAAAATCTTGTCTCTGTTAAACAGCACTCTGGAAACTAAAATAAACAAAATGATTTGACTTTTAACAGGACTTTAAGATAATTAACTGAAAATTTTGATGTCATTTTCTTCTTTATCTCACGCTCTCCTCTTGTTTTTTTCCCCTTGCGCCGTCTCTCTGTGAGTGGATCTTGTTTGTGTAAGGCATTTCTCTCTGTCAGCAGTGCTATGTTTAATCCTCGCTCACTGAGTACTATGCCAATCTAAGCAAGAAGCCTACTCCTGCTACTGTACTCACACACACCGCAGTAAAGTCACTGTTACCGTGTCTAAGTATGGTCAGGGGGATGGTCGTGTGGTCACTTTCCTCAAGTCTGTCTTCATGCAGCTATATGAAGCCTGTATCCCACACTGTAACCATAATGTTCTGGGAGGGGCAGGGGAACGCTGTCAAAATGTTGTGTAAACAAAAGCATCTCTTTTAATAGAGCTACTCCCAAATTATACTAAACCAATAAGCCACAGAACAGACTCTGATTGCAAAAACAAACACGCACACACACAGAAGCAGTGGCTTACAGAGTTCCAAAGAAACGCTGTGCACATCGGCTGAGTTTACAGAGCGGCACAACAAGAGAAAAACACCAGCAGAGTAAATATGAAAGCCTCTAATTTTCAACTAATCTTTTTCATCCTTTACCATCAAACAATGTCATCTGAGGACGTTCCGACCATCTCTGCGCTGCTAAAGAACCAAGAAAGCTTAAAAATAGCATTACAGTAAGCCGGTATGTATGCACAGAGAGGGAAACATAATATTTAATAAAGACAGGCGTTTATATTTTTGTGAATGCTGCAATCTGCACATGTTTTGACAGGATGTTCACATTTAAAAAAATATGTCTGGAAGAAAGAATAACACACATCTGTATATGTGTGTGTGTGTGTGTGTGTGTGTGTGTGTGTGTGTGCGTGTGTGTGTGTGTGTACAGTACCAGACAAAAACAGCTTTCAGCAGCATTGTGTAAAAACTAAGCTTTATTTCATTGCAACTGCACCCACATTTACAGACTTGTATAAACACACATGCAAATAAAGATGTGTTAAATTAAACACGGAGTACTTTTTTTCAGTAATGCTGTCTTAATTTAAAGGGACAGAAGGGGGCCTGCTTTTTTCTGAAAGTCCTCAAGGGTGTACAAAAATCAAGGCCAAATAACGATGTCTGAAATGATTAAATTAGAAATCATTTAAAATTGTATTTTAAAATACATATGCTTGGTTTTCAGAAACAAAGTTTCATACATTTTTAAAACATCATAAATGTCAAGTGGCATAACCGTCAAGTAAAACTATTAAAATACTTTCCTTGCACCTTGAATACATGAGCACACCTTAATCATTAAGGCTTTTTACAAGGTAAAATTCATAAAAACATTTTATTTTTTAAAATGATTTCCTGAAGGTTACATGACCCAAACAATAAGTGCTTTTTTCCTGATACTGTATATAATCAATTAGTAAAACATGCTGTTGTATGAGTATGTCGTGGGAACGATGCGCACATTTTTACTCATTTATGAAAAAAGTTTGACCTTGACTTAAACTGACTTTTTCAATAAACGTGGAAATGTACACTAACACAACATGCTAACACAGTAACACAAATTTTACCAATTCATTCCCTTGGTTAGGTGAATTGTGTGCACATAATGCAACACAGGCTCATTGGAAATACATGCTTCAGCTTACATTTTTTGGTCCCACTTTATATTAAGTGGCCTTAACTAATGTGTACTTACACAGGAATTAATAGTTTGTTACAATGTACTTATTGTGTAAATACATGTATTTACTGTGTACTTATGCTTGATTAAATACATGTATGTAATTACATCTGTAATTACCTTTTGTAATTACATTTGTAAATACACTGTTGACCATCCCTTACACCTTAACCCACCCTTAAATCTACCCATACCACCAAATCTGTCCATATAACCCAACCTCTATCCCAACACAAAAGCAATTGTTCTCAAATACATTATAAACACGGTAAGTACATTGTATTTATGTTTTGATGTAAGTACATAGTAGTTAAAGACACTTAATATAAAGTGGGACCCATTTTTTTTTGTCTGAAGTGTACTTAAACATTAGTTTCTACACTAAAATTGATATGATCAATTAGTCATGACAGCGTATGTTTTCAGTTCATTGTAACTTATTAAATAAGTTAATCATATTCTAACTTAATTTTATAAGTTACGCAAGTCTTCAAGTCAGGTTAGCATAATATAAGTTCAATGGACTCATAAGGTTCATTTGATTCAGCTTAAAAATTTAAGGCAATCAGTATTTTTTTATTACAATGTAGGTAAAAGTAACACTATAGTATGTGGTATATGTATATGTTGGCAGTATGATGCAAACAATCTTTGTTCCTTTTCAAACTAATGATTTTTAACATGGACTTTTTATCAATAAATTAAGGTTTATTTTCTTTGCACAACACTAAATAAATACCACAATATGGACGACTTTTATTGTCGTGGTCAGTTTGCTTAGTAGCACACTTTGCACACTGCTGTTCTTTTTATGTATTGTAAAAAGTATTTTACGTTTTGTCAGTTTAGTGGCTGATTCGTACAAGTTCATACGAGTGTAGTCGTATGAAAATGTACGATTTTAAAAAGAAACCCTAAACCCAACCGTCATTGGTGGATAAGTAAATTGTAAATTGTACAAAAGAGATCGGACGAATTTATACAAATAAAAAAATTACGAAATGCCGTGAGATAGCATTGGCTGTATTTGTGATGCAGAAAGGTCTGGTTTAAGTCTAGTGAAGCATAGTTACACACACAAAAAAAAAAACAAATCAGTTTATAATAAAGGTAAAACTATGTGGTCGCAGTGCTCTCTAATGTTTGCTTTTGAAAACACTATTTACTAAGCAAACTGTACAAAAAGCCCTGCCTTCTCGTAGACATGTACAATCAGAATGTGTATCTGAAATGTCTAACAAAACATACCCTAAGAACCATATTTCAGATTCTAAAATTAATACAGCCCCTTCTAGTGGATTTGTCATCTGAAACCTGCAATGAAACAAACCCAGAGCAATGTATTTCACATTTAGCAAAAATATACGCTGAAGCACATGTTTTCAATAAGCTGTGCAAATGTACTAATCCTTTTTTTTCACAGGTGTAAAATCCAGTTCCTGGAGGACCGCAGCTCTGCAAAGTTTAGCTCAACCCTGCTTCAACACACTTACCCTTAAGCCTGGTTTATACTTCTGCGTCAAGTGACCGGCGTAACTCACGGCGCATGCAACGCACGTAGCTGTGCATTTATACTTCTGTGCGCTGTCTCTGTTGGTCTGCATTAGCACTTCCGAAACGCTAGTTGGCAGTGAGGTGTAAATGTTCCTCTGTGTCAAGTTTCTTCGCTTCTGTTTTGCTTTTCCTGAACACTTCCTGGTTGTACAAGTGGCTCAAACTCGCTCATTTTGAGGCAGGAACCGGCAGACGTGCAACAACTTTAACTATGAGGTAAACACAAAACAAAACTTTCCATCAGGAGCTCCTTCACGGGACTCCACACTTGTAAACAATCCCTCCATTGGGCTCGCGTCCAGCTTGCGCCATTTGCGCGGCTCTCGGTCCCGCCCAGACTCGTCAGCGCTACCAAGCTGACCAATCACAGAGCTTGCGCTACGCGTCGTTGTGACGTGTAGTTAAAATTTTTGAGAGGTGCACGTCAGCGATGCCAATGGCCACGGCGAAGGGCTATGCGTCAGCGCCGTAGCATACGCCGGTGTTTGACGCAGAAGTATAAATCAGCCTTTACGTTTCAAACAAGCCTAAAGGACCTAATTAGTTTGATCAGGTGTGTTTAATTAGACACTAAACAAAGCTTGCACACACTATTATTATTATATGCGGTTGTTATCTGGAATTATTAAACAGCTGCCTGGAATACTTAATTCTGATTGGTCAGACGTAACAATCCAAGGTATGTTATTCCTGGATAACAACCGCTGAATGACACAAGGTCTTATAATCCGATGGCCACGTCCGTCCAGAGGAAAACAATCCAACCCAGGCTCAGGAGATTTGTGCACAGTGGCACATTTCTGAGAACGACTAAAGCTGCAGTCAAACTGGACTCTTCTCCCCATGACTTCCATTCATACACACACGAATGTGTCAGACCGGTAACGTAAGTTCGTGCTTCAAGTTTCGCAGTTCACTGTCATGCAAAGTTTAAGCGTGGTAAACTCTGACCTCACTTGATTGCGTAAGACCAATCGAGGATCAAAACATGACCTCTCTGGACAGAAATTAATAATATAGAGCAATCGCTCACTTTTTTAAATGTCTAATCATCTTGTTCAATCCCGCCCCATTTCGTAGTGCCGTACGACAGTATTTCGCACGCTCAAACTCTAGTGTAACCGCAACTTAACATACTCTGGGCAATTTCTGCTTGCATTTTTCAAATCCACAAGAGGCTGCTGTTTACGTTATTGACAATCTCAAATAAGTTACTGGGGTTCGTTTTCTCATACTTGCCATTTCTCGTAAATCGGAAAGCCATTCTCAACAGCAATCTACTGGACAAACCAGTCATTGCCGTAAAAGCTGGAGGTAAACAGTCAACGATTCAGTCAAAATGCACTGTAGTGTCTGTTTTATAGACAATATGCTGCCATTATGTACCCCCAGGCACACAAAAATATGTCCCTGGGCCATATTAACAATGAGCCTGTATCAAAACAATCTAACTCTCTACATTGACCTGTCATTTAACAATGTCTAAAAACTGCTATGTGACAAGTTGAACAATAAACAAGCATAAAAAAAATCTAGAACTAAATTTTTATAAGCTGTCAACTCCCCAAAAATGAGCATTTAAGGGCACAAAAGTACAGTGATGTAATATTAGAGAACTCCCGTAACACCAGCTGGTTTAAAACACGATCAAAAAATGCTTTAAAACTTTTTTTAAACAAACTATGGCTTCGCATCGGGCTGTTGATAAACCTGCATCAACAAAGCATTTACGGCCACAGAATTGCAGCTCACTGAATATCCTCTCTTTTTCTGACCCATCTCTGTAAACCCTAGAGATGATTTTGCATGGAAATCCCAGTGGATCAGCAGTTTCTGAATTACTCAGACCAGCCCGTCTGGCACCAACAACTTTTCCACGTCCAAAGTCACTTACATCACCTTTCTTCCCCATTGTGATGCTCAGTTTGAACTGCAGCAGATCATCTTGGCCATGTCTAGTTGCTGCCATGTGATTGGCTGAGCAGTAAAGTGGCCGGTGAGTGTGTGTGTGGGTGTATGTGTCAATATATATATATATATATATATATATATATATATATATATATATATATATATATATATGAGTCGATAAAAAAAACAAATAAACTGCCTTTTTAAATAACTTTATGACTTACAGTTTCATATTCACATGTGTGTCATATAAAAACACAAACTTCACAGTCAAACAAACACATTTTTTTTTAAACTATTGTGGTTGAAATACAGCATGTTCAATTGAATTGTTTAAAATGTCACTTTTGTTCCAACTATACAAGTTTTTTCTTTCTTTAACAATGAGTGCTGCCTTAGCCTTGCATAAAAAAATATTATCCAAACTGTGGTTTTAAAAAAAATTCACTGTGCACGTCTTTATGAGCCAGAAATGTTGTGCTGGCTGGGAATATCACATCCTCAGCAGGACCCGTCACAGAACAATAGGTGTGATTGAATTGAACGGCTGGGATTTGAGAGGTGACACTATAAAAATCGCAATAGCGCAGTGTAATAGTGATTTACAGTCCGGAAGGCAAATGTCTACACAAACATGCATGTTACACGAAGCCACTCACACACAGGGAGAAGCGAATTTTCTCACTTTTTCTCACACGTACTGTGAAGAAGTGTCTCATTGTTCTTTCCAGTGCCCGGGGGTGAAAGGTCGAGTGGAGTAAGTACAGTTATCAATCAAGCCCTAAGCACCAAGACTCTCTATGCTGTTCTGTTCTGCTTGCTGCAGGGATTTTACAGACGTTCACTGGCAGGTGTCAAATACCAGCAGTGCGAAATAATTACTGTCCCGCTGAATTCAGCTCCACTTACTGGCTTTCCACACCTCCGGTACACCCCCCCCCACACACACACACACACAACTCTCACTCATCCACTCATTCCGGTTGTGCCGCACTTAAACAGCTCTTCTACCCAAGCCTTACTGAAGTGGATGGTCTCTCAAGTAAAGAGCTTCTCTGTCAGTATCTGCGTGCATGTGTGTGTGAGTGTGTGCATGTTTCTGAAATGTGCATATACCTGTGTGTGTTGAGTCTCTGAGGGAGTGTCTTATTACCGAAGCTGTTTTAGTGAAGCAGCGTGTGTGTGTGTGGCTCGGTGAGTGTGCGTGTGTGTGCTGTGGATTAATGTCTCTTTGGGAGTATTGCATGACCAAGGCCGTAACATACAGTAGCACATGTGTCTGCCAGTTACTCCTGAAATACTGCGTCCCAATGGAGAACAGTGTGTGTGTTTAGACACAATTAGTAGGCCTTCGTGGGAGCTAAAGTTTGTGAATAATGTGAATGGGAAATCAATAAAGCTGTTGTATTATTCATGTTGAGTTTGTGTGTTTGTGGTTCTGCGCATGTGGTGCGGTGACAAGAGTGGGACTTTTTTTAACAATGGATTGTGGGTCTAGACATGTAAAAAATGAGTTGGAAAATGGTGATTTTTTTGTAAATAGTTATTCTGAAGGCATTTTCTTTTAAATACCATGCGTGTGCAAATAAAGATTATAGGGTCAGTTATGATTTCATGCTGAGTTTAATCCAAGCTCAATCAGCAGCATCAGTGTAATGCTGATAATTATAGCAGAAGATTAAAAGAAAAATAATAAATGAATTAACTGTTAACCACTGATTGTAGAAGTATTTGAGGCAATATGCAGTAGATGCCAGTGCAGATATTTTTTTAAACTTACTTTAAACACATTTTCCAAACAAGCAATTGACAAATTCAATAGAGCTGATGAGAAACCCAGAAATGTGAAAATAATCTGTTATTCAAATATTTATTTGTTTGTGTGTTTGTTTGTTTGTAAGGCAGTTTAGTAACCCTTTACAATAAGGTTTCATTAATTAATGTACTGTATGTATAAATATAAACATATATGCGTGACAATCAGTGTTGGAGAAAGTTACTTTTTGAGAGTTACTGTAAGCATTACAATATTGAGTTACTCCCTAAAAATACAACTAGTTGCATTAGTTACTTTTTATGGAAAGTAGTGCGTTATAATACTTTTGAGTTACTTTGGTGTTACTTTTTATTACCTGGCTGCAGGCTTGATCTCTTTCAGAACTTGTTCTTTCTTTCTTTCTTTCTTTCTTTCTTTCTTTCTTTCTTTCTTTCTTTCTTTCTTTCTTTCTTTCTTTCTTTCTTTCTTTCTTTCTTTCTTTCTTTCTTTTTTTCTTTCTTTCTTTTCTAATAAAGGAGCTCTGCAATTAACAACACACTTTACTTTCAGATAAAAAGGTACATGGTGGTACAAATAATGCAATCCTTAAGGAACAGTTTTGTACCTTTGTAAAAATTGTATCTTATTTGGAACAGAAAATACCTCTTATGATACCGTTCTGTACATTTTTATGGTACAAATAAAATGAAGGTACAGAATTGTTCTCATTTAAAAGATACAAAAGTGTTGGTCAACTCCTTCCTTATTACAATATCTATTAAAATAAATATGACTGGAATGGCAAAGTGATTTTATGAAAAATTTCCATATTAAAACATGAATCGTCATTTAAAAGCATATCTTTAAAGAAAAAAATATTTTTTTATTCATAATTAACATTAATTATTAGGTCCTATAATTTACAACAACTGGTAAAAAAAAAAAAAAACTATAGGTATTGTAAACTAAACGTTTTAGGTATTTTTATTAAACATTTGGTAAGCATTTTTTGATAAATAATTTTTTTATTATTGATATCCACACCTGTTGGTGTTTGCTTTCCACTACGCTCGTGAACTGGCAAAACTCCTGCATATGCAAAATGTTCATGTAGACATTTTATTGTATTTTTATTGTTTTTTAGTATGGTAAAACTAATCTTGTTACAACACTTTTGCATAATTCTATTTCGATTTTAAAGTTAAGTAAATTCCATTACAAAGGTATTGTGTGAAAATTGGAGAAAATTTAGATCATTAGATTATTTTTGTGAAAAGTGTTGTGAAATGTTTAGCAAAAAATAGATCTTTTGATTCATGTTAAATTTTGGTTTTTCATGATACAAATCATGTCCTTAAAGGTATAAAGTGCAAAGGTACAAATTTGTTAAGATACAATCATACGACAAGGTTTTGTACCTTCTTTGGTACAACAAGGTGAAGAGTGTACACCTTTGTTTACCTTAAATTGTTTTTACACATTTACACATAAAAAAATTATTTTAGGATAATGTTCTCTGAGAACTCTCTGACCCCAGAACTATACATGCCTTATGTGCAGTTTATTGAAAGTTCAAAGCAATGTGTTTGCTTCTTCTGTATGTTTTGTCTTAAATAAAATCACTGTCCATTTAGACAATCCCCTTTTCCTTTTCTTCAATGTGTTCAAAATAATGAGCACGTTCTCTTATTGACTGCGTGATTAATTTGGGGTTGCTTATCTAGTATGTTTTACACAGCGGATGCCCTTCCAGCTGCAACCCATCACTGGGAAACATCCATACACACTCATTTACACACATACACTATTGACAATTTAGACTACCCAATTGACCTGTACCACATGTCTTTGGACTTGAAACCCACAAGAGCACAGGGAGAGCATGCCAACTCCACACAGAAACTCCAACTGGCCCAGCCGAGGCTCAAACCAGAGACATTCTTGCTGTGAGGCAAACGTTCTACCCACTGCACCACCATGCAGCCCTCTCATATTATAATTTATCTTTAAATGTAATGAGTTACTTAAATTGTTACTTAAAAGAGTAATATTGCATAACTCACGTTACTTGTAATGCGTCACTCCCAAAACTGATTACAATATTCATTGATTATTGTTAACATTAGTAAATGAAAACAAAGACAATAATTTATAGTTCATGTTGACTCACAAGCATTATTGTTAACAGGCACATCATTAACCTTTTTTTTCTTTTTCTTTTGTTGAACACAAAAGAAGATATTTTGAAGAATGCTGGATGCCCATTAAACATGTAAATCAATGAATATCAGCAACCAATACCAGCAAAAATATCTTTGTGTTCAACAGAAGAAAGAACCTCAAACAGGTTTGAAACAAAAGAATGGATGAATAAATGATGACACAACTTTCATTTTTGGGTGAACTATCTCTTTAAACTAAAGTGTTGTCAAACTTTTTATCCCAAAAGTCTTTTATAATGAAAAATGCTTTTAATGGTTTTAACCCTCTACCGAATGGTGTTGCCATATAGCAACATGATGTTGATGCTCACTGTTTCTTTAAAACCAACGTTCGAAAAGTTTTTGTTGGAAAGAGAAGACCTTAGCTTAGCCAATGATGTGCTTTGGTTAAGTCTCATAACATGCAGTGTTTTTCTGTAGCGAGATTTCTAACAGACTGATTTTTATTGTGAGTAATTGCTGAATGCAAATGTAAACGTTAATAAAAACAAAGGATCAAATTATGTCAGATCCACAAAAAAATCATAAACATCACCTCCAGTAAGTTACGATGACATATTCACAGCTCAAATTTTTTAGCAAATTATTATTATTATTATTTTTTGTAAATAAATCAAATCTATGTTGCCAAATGGCAACACTGTGCAATAGTGGAATGTGCAATATTGCAATGGGTTAGCTAGCTAGCAAGGTCAGCTGTGATCTTTTAAGTTGTAACCATAACAACATGAATGCTAGTAAAATAATGTTGATTAGTAATATGGTAATGGAATTGTGGGTGAAATCAAAGTTTAATGGAAATACTTTTGATTAGATATGAATACAGGGAACAATATTAGAGAGCACTGCTGTTGTCTATTGGAAGGAATGCGTCAATGGAGCCGCCATTTTAGTACAGGGTAGCGCTCCTTTGAAATGAATGCAGGACCACGCTGCAGTGGATGACTGGCCATCCAGAGCCGGAGATATACACATATACACATATATCTATAATCAGGAGTTTTCCTGGAGGTCAGTATACAACTTTTTTTTTTTTTTATTATGAAACTTAAAAATTTTACATCGATTTTCCACGTTGATGGATGAGTGAGCACACAGGCATTCCTGACAAAAAACTTGTGTTTGTGTGTATGGAAAGTACTATTCACCCTCCCTGTTCAATTTGATCTAATCTGTGTCCTGAAACACACCTCCGCTCCAGCTTTCTCATACTGACGGAGGGAGCGATTGGATTGTGAATGAATCTGTTATGAATCACTCAGTCACTTACTGCATTCACCATAAGGCAAGCAGTACCAACTCGCACTAAACACTTGGCTTATGCTAGTTTAGTTGAATAAAATCAGCAAACAAAGCAAAATAAATATGACAACGAGATGCTGTGCTTCCAGAAACTTACTAAGTTTAACTACGTAGTATCATCAATAACGATAGCTGTTTAGCACAAAAGTTCATAACATACAAAAAACGTAACAAACAAAATCTTCCCTATGAAGTGTTTTGCCTTTGTGCTTTGTGTTTCTTTGTTTGCTCGTTACTACACCCATAGACAGCGCTAAAGTCCAGCATCTTCACGTAGTAACACTGTCAAATATAGGAGCACTGTACAAATATTGTGGCGCTATTGATGCATGCTCAGGGTCCGTATACGATATCTAGTGTATATATCTATGGTTATATGATAAGTGAAAGAAGAAAAGGACAGAACTGGCTCTTCCTGCAGATAAAAGTGAGGATGAGATGGGTTTTAGTGACCATGAGAATGATGTGGATTGGACATTTGATAAGAGCAGTGATGCAGACAGTTCAGGTAGGTTAGCTCAGAGGCAGATAAGACAGGCGTAGTATAGTATATAGTATAATATATAAACATTGTTAGCTAGTAGCTACATTATTCTGATGCATCTGGATATACTAGACTTGTTATTTCTATTTACTGGAGAAAATATTTATATTCACTGTGTGATACATGATAACACAATATTATGTTTTTTTTAAATAATATTCAGCGAAAAATAATGTAATAAATGAAAGCTGTTGGAATATGAGTTGTTGGAAAGCATGTATATGGTGTCATTTATAAGTTCTGTGTTAAATCTTAAAATACTGCAACACCAATTAAATAATTTCAAACAACAAAATTATTAATTATATGGAAAATTCTAAATGAGAAATTTCTAAGTTTGATCCACTTTTGAATGTAGATGCCACATGGCAACAAATCATAAAGTAGCTTTTAAAAAAATCTATTTATTAATCCAAGTTAATTAATTCTAAGAAAAGAAAAACAGTCATTTTTTTAATAGATTTATTATAATGTGTGCAGTAGAGGGTTGAAATGTTCACTGACAGATAAAAAAAATAAATAAAAAAGTGTCCTCTGTATAGCATCATATGAAATTTGCAATTTAATTTGTAATAGATTTTAACTAAATTCTGTACATTTTTTATTAGTATCTGGTTGCAGCCTTGGTGATGCAAGCTGAGACTGCATATCTCAGTGATGCAATGGCAGACGCAATGCACTCAATGGAGCTAGTGACGTTACTGTGAGGGGTAGGGTTAGGAGTAGGTTAGGTGAGCACATTAAAAAGCATTGCAAGCAGTTCAGATTGCATCTGCACCAGGTCTGCATCCAGGCCCCTCTCGCATTTTCATCCAGTGCATGTAGATGCTGTGAATCTGACATTGAAAAGAGCAGCTCTTACATTATTATGTTTTTTTTTCAGAACAGAAAGATAATTTAGGTTTGATTGGCGTGAGCATAAGTAAAATATGACAATTATTAATACAGATGAATTATTCTTTTAAGTATAACTCGCTTTAAAAGCTTGTAAATTGTGTAAGCTGAGAACCACAATCCCTGAGTTTAAATTTCACAAAATACAAAAGGCAAGAAAATTGTGCCTCAGAGAAATTAAAAGAGCATTTTTCATGTCTTTGTTCTTGATTCTCTTTGAGCTCAAACATAAAAAGCCTCTAAAAACATTAAGCCTCAAGGTTTTTCCTGCTGTGTGTTTGTGTGTGTATTTATGCTTTGTTGTAGTCTCTGTAACTCACAGTAAGCATAATTATCCCGCACTTTCCACCTCTTTGCTAATTGTACTGTGAATGTTTCCCGTTTGCAATATTGCTTGTGTATTTACTTTAGCGATTTTGCTAGTTAGTACTGTAGCTGTATCTGGGTGTGTTTTCTTGCACAACACCCCTTCTGTATATTTAAGTCTTTCTTAACATGTATCTCTAGGGAAATAATTGTGAAAAAGAGTCAAGACATTTTCCTCATTCCTGAAATCCATACGCCTTAATGTCAGAGCGTTGACATGACAAGCCACGAAATATTCCTGCTATTACCTGTCATTTGACAAATTAAACACTTCAGAGAGTTTTAAATGAGCATGTTTTGTCTCAGAAGATCTTATTAAACTCACAATTTGTCTCAGAAACAATAATCCTAACAGCTCTCTTTGGTAATTTGTAGAAAATAAGCTGTTGCCTGCAGAGATTTTTTTTTTTTAAATCTTGCCAGATTTCCACCCATCATGAAGCAGAAGACGAATGCATGTTTCAGACACAAAGCAGCGAAGTAGGGCACAGAGAGGGGGTTCATTTAATAGATCATCCGTCTAGGGCTGTTTTACATATTATGTATGGTTTTGTACTGCAGTGGAAATAAAAAATAAAAAGTAAAGCAAATCACGCCACAGGTTACTTGTAAATGAACGTTGCGAGTTCTCTGTGTTTCTCTTCATTTGCCGTATTTATTCGTCCGTGTGTGTTTACACAGTGTGAGGGCCCGCAGTAAACACAGACCCTTGGGCTCTGCAGGATAATAAACACTTTCTCCAAAAGATAAACTAGTAGTGTACATGGTTTGCTTCTGCACAGAGTCTGTTGTTTTCGGGCTGTTTAGATACCACCACAGCGAATGCGCAACACATGCTCCATATACCACTAGTGGATGGTTTACCATTCTTTCATCATTTCCGTACCTTTTTATATGGAATATAAAGGAAGACATTTTGATAAAGAAGAAGGTGTTTTTATAGGGCATACTATATATAAAGGCAGTTAATAAACACCAATGCTTTTTGGTTGTCAACATTTTTTTAAACTATCTGCTTCTTCAAAATGTTCCCTAAAATAATAAGTAAATAAAGGCATGAGGGTGAGCAAATGAAATACAAGCTAATATATTTTGTCTGTGATTGGGCAAGGAAGTAAATTGTTATAGCAAAAAGTAAATAAATGCTTAAAAAAATAGATTTACTTTTTGCCATTATACAGTATTCTATGCAAAAATATTGAATTGGTTTAAATATATTTTCACGTATTTGTCTGGGACAACAGGGGTGAGGATCCACACGCAGTATATTAAGAAGAAAAGTCAAACAGGCAACGGTCAAACTGTATCAAAAAATAGCATAAAGGTAATCTAAGATCGTAGTAAAAACAGATAAAAGGTCAGTACAGGTGGCGAAACAACGTAAACAAAAAAAAGGCAAGGGTCAAAAATATGGCTATGAAGCAAGGAAAACACTTACGTGATGCTCTAAAACAGAAACAAGACTCGTTTCGACCATGGTGTGTGTGTGTTTATTGCTGATTAATCCTGAACTGCTTCAGCTTTGTGTGTTTGCAATCAATCTGGCCCATGTGTGTCAGTGAAGTGCATGATGCCATTTGTAGTTCCTTATATTTGTAGTTTTTCAGCGATCTGCATTGTTTGTTTGTTTTGGCTTTATTTTTGAACATGACATTGCCATGACACATGCTTAAAAACTAGTGCTGTCAAAATTAGTGTGTTAACGCATGCAATTAATTTGAAATATTTAACGTGTAAAAAAATATTAACACAACTAACGCAGTTGCAGTTTTTTTATTTCCTGTTGTGGTCAATGTGTGTACAACATGCAAAGAAATATGGATAAGACCAAGGAAGTACTTTTTGAAGGCAAGTTTCAGTATTAAACAATTAATATTGCATCACCAGGCTATCCAGCGTTTCCTCCAGAGCTTCGTGCAATTTCGTGTGTTTCATTTTTAACTTTCGACTTTTGTTTTAGTTGAATTTGATAACGCATGGCGAACAGAAAGAAAAACCTCCACATTCCGTGACTCGGTGGTCCTTTAGGATAAACAAAAATCGCTGCTTACTTGGTAGACTCTTAATAACAGTATTGTCTTTTTCATATTAAAATCGGAGTATTGTTGTCGATGTAAATGTACTCAGAAAGTGCCAGATGAAGTCGCGAGCTGTCAAAGACAGAGCATTCCTCTGCCTTTCAGCATGGGCCCTCCGATGTTTAATTAAGTTTTATGTGTTTCCCCCTAAACAAAAACTTGTTGTTATGTCAGAATCCTTGTGAAATCCAGCCATACTTCAGAACGCTTAGTTTAAGAAAATTTCGTTGTCCGTAGCCACTAAATCAAAAAGTTACGAACTGCCGTGAGATTGCGTTGCACTCTCAGCTCACATCATTCAAAGGAAAAGGTCCACATTGTCCCCCGATAATGTCAACAGACTGGACTGTTTTAGCAACTGGCTGAATGTAAAAGAGGACTAAGCAAAATTGTTTCTACTTCATAATTAATGTTCTCAACTCACAGCAATACAACTTTACTTAATGAGCGCAATTATTTGTTTTCAATACTTTATTGTTATTATAATTTTCCATTTTTCATATCTGCATGCCTGTATTTTTGATTTTTTTTTTTTTTTTTGCAGTCCACTTAGAATCCAACTTGGAAATCAATTTTTTCCTTATTTACATTGTTTTGAAATTCAAATGGCATTAACATGCCTGTGTTTTCTTTTCTGCAATAAATATGGCTGTCAAGCCAGGATCTTGATGGTTTATGTTAGGTATGTTGTTTACATGAAGAAATCTGTGTTACAAGTTAAACAAAAATTTTAATAAACAATTATATTTTAAATTGAAATAGTTTTTGTCTTGCGTTTCCATTAATTTTACATTTGAACAGCCAGTCTTTTAAATGTGATTAATCGCGATTAATTTCCAAAAAAAGTGTGATTAATTAATTGTTTTTATCGATTGACAGCACTATTAAAACCTTTTACCAATTACGTTTTGTATGATCGTGCTATTAATTGTTATATAAAATATTCAACTGTGACTAAAGACATTAATAAGGTGCTATAAGGTGCTAAAAATGTTTTGAGAACTCACCTCGTCTAGTACACAAAAGAACATCTAATATCCTTAATATTTGGGTACAGTTGAAATCAGAATTATTAGTCTCCCTGAATTGTCAGCCCCCCTGTTTATTTTTCCCCACCATATCTGATTAACAGAGAGAAGGTTTTTTCAACACATTTCTAAGCATAACAGTTGTAATAACTCATCTCTAATAACTGATTTATTTTATCTTTGCCATGATGACAGTAAACAATATTTGACTAGATATTTTTCAAGACACTTCTATACAGCGTAAAGTGACATTTTAAGCTTAACTAGGTTAATTAGGTTAACTAGACAGGTTAGGGTGATTAGGCAAGTTATTGTATAACGATGGTTCTGTAGACTATCGAAAAAATATATACCTTAAAGGGACTAATATTATTGAGCTTAAAATGATTTTTAAAAAAAATTAAAACTGCTTTTATTCTGCCAAAATAAAACAAATAAGACTTTCTCCAGAAGAAAAAATATTATCAGACATACTGTGAAAAATTCCTTGCTCTGTTAAACATTATTTGGGAAATATTAAAAAAAAGAAAAAAAATTCAAAGGGGGTTTAATAATTCTCACAACAACTGTAAGATCTAATTTGAAACCCTCTCCATATTTTTTATATAAATATAATACATCAGCATTTTACATGTGGAAATGTTTAAATTGTCAACAATGCAATTTTACATACAAAATGTCAACTTTTACCCATACAGCAAAAAAGTTTCAAATTTGAGGCACGATTTTCTACAAGAGAGCTTATTTTATCTACATGTTGCGGTGTCCGTGCGGTTTATGTTATTTTGCTAAGACGAGTAGACTTAAACTTAAATTAAACATTGATATCGACATGCTAGAAGTCCAGTTACGCAGCAACACTTATGAGACATTCTCTCTTCACCCTGCAGTACATAGAGATCGAAGTTGTTAAGTGTTCACATTGGACGGGGGCAGTGGTGCGGCTAAATCTTGACAAATTGCTGTTACAACCTGAAGCTTTTGGGATTTTCTCTTTAGATACAGTACATTGTCTCCAACAGGTTTAAATGAGGAGTTTGATATTCGTCCATTGCTTTAATGTTTAATTAGTTGTTTGCGTAAAGGTATTTGGCTATATTTTGTTGTATAATTTTTGTTATATTCTGTTTTGTTTTTCTCCATTTATGATGTATTATTAGGATTTGTTTTTGTCTGATGAAGAGCTGGTGTGCTCGAAACGTTACACACTTTGTGGTAGTCTTTTTAATTTAATAAGTTTTTTTTTTTTTTACTTTATAGCGTTGCCGCATTGATAAATATATTTTTGCACTTTTTTTTTTTGCTGTTTAGCTGAGCACCCATTTAGAGTGATGTGTGTGCATTTGTGCATTTTTTCACCATTTATGTTTTTCACTATACATTTTCAGCATGCTTTTACTCTGGTAAAATCTCAAAAAACATTGTCTTACTACAGTGAAATTCTAAATGAACATTATTATACTTTAGTACACATGGTAAATTTAAAAAAACATGGCTTTATCATGGTACATTTAAAAAAAAGTTTAATTGTGGTATATTTTCTAAAAACATGATTTTGAGTGTGATACATTTATAAAACGTTATTTTACTGTGAGATATATATATTTATTTACTGTGAGATATTTATATTTATTTTTTAGTATTATTTATCTGTGACTGCTCTCAAGAATAACGAACAGATCTAAAACAATTAGATGTGAACAGATTCTTTTTATTCTTACCTTTTATCTTTGCATTTATTGCATCTCCTCCTCTTATACTCCCTGCCATAATAAACAATAGCCAACCGCACAGGTTAGACACTGTTGAATTTTACTGCTGAAAATTCTAGTATTTACCATCAGCATTGTTTTAGCACAATCTTTTTTAACCTTATTAAACTCATACATTACAATGTACATTTAAAACACACACACACTAACACACACAAACAAATCTTGTATTACTACATTTGACCTTGCCATACTGTAACTCATTCCCACACAAGTGTCTGCAAATTAAATAGGAATTCATAAGTGATGAAATGTTTCGCTGTTATTTTTCTGAGTGTGTAGTCTGCGTGCGTGTGCTTGCAGTAGTCAAAGTAATCATTCTTTAACAGTTTCTGTCTTGTAGCCTATTGGAAAGTCTTAGCTGACAGTTCATTAGCTTAAAGTGAGAGACCTTGTCTGACACAGATAAAGCCGAAACAACAACACAGGAGATGGAGGAGCCTGTTCAAACAAAGTAAATACTTGAATCATGACAAAATGCCATTTGCCGATGTTCAGCTGTTAAGAAAGATTAAAAGCACTACTATTTATAGCTCCTACATTTTTTCTTGCTTTTACAGTAACTATCAATCTGAATTAACTTAGATGAGCTGAAAACATGATCATGAATGTTGTTCTGGCCTACATTAAAACTAAGTGTTTTGTTTACTCTAGGGAATTATTTTTTTAATTATAATTATTTTTACATTACAATGTAAAAATATCTCTAAAATTTTAGATTTAGATGTAAATGTTTTCTTTATTTTGTGATTTATGTTATTTATTTGTATTTTTGAGTTGCATTGTGGGGCCTTGATCTTTTCTCCTACAACTTTTGATGTTGAAAAGTTTTAAAAAGTTATTTTGGTGACATCTTTAATGGTTTGAAGTGATAACCTGTCAGGATTGGCTTTGTAAATTACAGTACAATAATTTTTCTGTTATTTTATGGACTTAATTCTTTATAATTTCTTAAACAATTTATTGTTTCAAGACTACAAAACATCAATAAGAGTCTGTTTTCAACATAAGAAGTCGACAGAGCAGGAATTAAAGTTTCAGAATGGAATTCATATCTATAAATAAATGGAAAACATTTGTGAATTATGTGATGAAATCCATCGATGCACAGCTCCATGAGTCCCAAACCAAGTAAGCCAGTGTCGAGGAACAAAACTACACCAATTGACGAAAGTAAAGGAAATAACTTGAGAGAAACCACAACCATTTCTCGTTTGGCCAAACGTCTTGTGCAGAGCTGCAGTCTAAGAACTGGAGGCTGGAGAACGCTGAACAGTTATTGTGGAGAAACTGCAGGTAAGAGTAGGTCACAGCGGCTGTTCAGGCTGACCCACAGGATCATTCTTGAGACTCGTCTGTCACTGTGGTCTTTTAAGAGTCAGTCTCATGCTCTCCACTCTGCATGACCGCCACAGCATCTGTTCAGGAAATGGCCTGGTCCAGGATTATGGACATCTCTCTTCACAGGTCACAATCTCTAGAGGCCTAGGGATGAGTATCATGTCCATGTGTGAAATTGTGTTTACTATAAAAATACTTTCATAATTAGAGCCTGATCTCAAAACTGCAATAAACACAGTTATTAAAAATAATTAGTTTTTCATGTTTGCTTTGACCTGGTAAAGAAACTAGGTTACACTTCATTATCGCTATCCAAGCAGAGCAGAAGACAAGTCTTGCAAATGTCTAAACCCTTTCTCATTGGGTTGACACATTTTCCCCACCATTTTTCAAAACAGTTAACACGGATGTTCGCAGTCCAAACTCCATTGTTTTACCTATGGTAACCAAACAGAAACCATCTATTCATAACCATTAGAAACTACCCAGATCAGTATGAATTCACTGAAGCACCGGTTTGACACTCCTTCAATCTTCAATTAGCAATCAGTATGAAAACATTAAAAATAGTGGAAGGTCTGTGCTGTTCTGTGCCAGCATGGATGGAGGAGGTCAAAAGTGGCTATTTCCTATACCCCTAATAGATTTGACTGTATTTTGGTTTACATGTGCTTTCTGTAATATTTTATTTTATTTTGTCTTTTTTTTTTATTTTTTTTTTTTACAGTATTTCAGTTTTCAGCTACAGTTTGAAAATTGTCAAGAATTCAACATAAAATTAATCAAAGCATTTCTTATTCTGGATCCAATTCTTTGCAAAAAGGCAAATTTGACAGCCCAAATAGAAAGACGACAAATGTCATTGGCAATAGGCTACAATGACAAGCAATGGTGCACTGATTCACACTGAGTTCTGTATTTTGTATTTTGTTGTCCATTGTGTAATGCTTAATTGAAAGAGCTCATGTACTTGTTTGCAAGTTGTGTTGTTTGAAGGTAAAACTTTGTTGCATATTTTAAATGTTTTGACATGGTATGTGCGTTTTGCAAGCAAAATGTGTCATTTTGACCATGAGTGCCGCTGTTTTAGTTTTGAAAATGTGGAGTTTTAGTTGATGGCTGCATCAAAGCAATCAACAAAAACTGTAACTGTTAACGTATGTGTGAAATCAAAATGTCCAATGTTTTTTTTTTTTTTATCTCACTTTGCTGTTCTTTAGGTGAACAATCAATCTATGAAAGTCAATCAACTGAAAATGTGTTTGTTGCGGCAATCTTCAGTCATCAAAGTCAGACCATCTGCTTCTGCAATTGAAGTGGTGTTTCCTCTTTGTTGTCGTCAGTTTAAGGGCTTCAGGCACAATATTCTTAACCACGCCCCTCTTACTGTTTGTTTGTTAGGAGGGAACAAAGTGCAAAAAGAAAATCTTGCCCCTCACTCAATATTCCGTTTCGGTTAGAACATACTGAAATAAAAGTCTTAGCAACTTCTGGTTCACGTAGATTTTAAAATAACAGATACTTTGTTTGTAAGAGAGTTTAATTCATATTAAATTCCAACAAAGATGACAAAAAAACTGCAGTCCTTTTCTAAATTTTTTGGATTTTAGACCATAATGCGGTAGCAATTTTTGTAATTAATAATCATGCTAGAAGAACTGAATCATCTAAATCATCTAATTAAAATGTTATTGTTTTAACATATGCAGCATAAGAGCGACATATTTTCAATGGGTCAGAGACTTTTGGAAAATTGTTAACAATGGCGATAATTTTCAACCTAAATCACAATATACAAACTAAAACAAACAATACACAGTAAACAACCGTAAATGAAATCTCACCTCATTACCCAAAAGGAACAAGGAACAAACGGGAATAGAACAGGCCAAAAAAGCAAGTTATAACAGGAAAGTGTGAGGAAAATGAGGCTAAAGAAAAGAAAGAGCTCTCCAAAAGAGAGAAAGAGTGAATTGTGCAAAAGCAAGCTCTGACTGACCCCAACACCGCTGCCCACAGCCATCAGATTGGCAGTGCTCACTCTCTAATGACGGCAATTTATTTCAATTAAAGCGGCCCATTATTGTTGTAAAATCGTTAGCGTGGCGTCTGGGCGATTAACACGCTATGCGCAGAAGCATGTAGACCAAGACAAATTAACATCCTCTCATTGGCGTTCACTCCCCTCACTCCTAACTAATCAAGCCTGAGTCTCCCCCATTAGCTTCATTTGTTTACATGTAACTCATATTAACCCGTTCCCTAGAACACACTAATACAATACACCCTCTGTGCCATCTGTAATTATAAAAATTGTTCCAAATGGATTTTGAAACCACAGCATTGGTTGTCATAAAACGTGCTTATGAAACGTACATAAGTGTGTTAATGGCTCTAAGTTGTTTCCTGCGAGGGTCGAAAAAAAAACAGCTTTCCTGTCTCTTTGGCTTGCGTGACGACTGCTTCAATAATGAATTGATTCATGGACAACGAAACTCAAAATGTACAACAGAACGACAAAGTGTGTCCCGCTTGAGTTTTTCCAGCCCTCGCCTGCCGTTCTTTCTTTCTTTCTTACTTTTTTATTATGTCTGCTTGGCACATAAATCTCTCTTCACTCTGACAGAGAAGAGGAGTGAAAAAGAAAGAGGGGGAGGAAAGGCAAAAAAAGGATGGCGAGACAGTTTATAACATGCAATTTTAATGCAGCTGCGAGCTTAATTTAATATTAGAACATCCATTTCACATAACCTCTTTAAATGAGTTTTTCAAAACAGAGCTTTCACTATTAAGTATACAGACACAAAATACAGAACACTGTTGAAATATACATTTATATACATACACTCACTGGTCACATTATTAGGTACACCTGTCCATCTGCTCGTTAACGCAAACTTCTGATCAGTCACCCACATGGCAGCAACTCAATGCATTTAGGCATGTAGACATGGTCAAGACGATCTATTGCAGTTCAAATTGAGTATCAGAATAGGGAAGAAAGGTGATTTAAGTGACTTTGAACGTGGCATGGTATTTGGTGCCACATGCGCTGGTTTGAGTATTTCAGAAACTGCTGATCTACTGGGATTTACACGCACAACCATCTCTAGGGTTTACAGAGAATGGTCTGAAAAATAGAAAATATCCAGTTTTGTGGGCGCAAATGCCTTGTTTATTCCAGAGGTCAGAGGGGAATGGTCAGACTGGTTTGAGCTAATAGAAAGGCAATAGCAACTCAAATAACCACTAGTCACAACCAAGGTATGCAGAAGAGCATCTTTGAACGCGCAACACGTCCAACCTTAAAGCGGATGGGCTACAGCAACAGAAGACCAAACCGGGTGAGTATTGTTGCTGACCATGTCCATCCCTTTATGAGCAAAGTGTACCCATCTTCTGATGGCTACTTTCAGCAGGATAATGTGCCATGTCATAAAGCATGAATTATCTCAGACTTGTTTCTTGAACATGACAATAAGTTCACTGTACTCAAATGGCCTCCAAAGTCGCCAGATCTCCATCCAATAGAGCACTTTTGGGATGTGGTGGACCGGGAGATTTGCATCATGGATGTGTGGGCGACAAATCTGCAACAACTATGTGATGCTATCATGTCAAATTGGACCAAAATCTCTGAGAAATATTTCCAGTACCTTGTTGAATTCATGCCAGAGAGAATTAAGGCTTATCTGCTATATATAATTACCATGTCTGAGAATAGTTTAATTACGCACTCACTTACCCACTCTCTAGCTCAGTTCTTGCTTTATTAGGTGTTGCCACAGCGGAATGAAATGCCAATTTTATTCTGGCAATTGTTTAACACAGTGGATGCTCTTCCATCCACAACCCAAACACACCCTCAGTGCTGGGAAACACTTACACACTCTGTTATTCATATACTATAGTCAATTTAGTTTACCTATACAACAAAAAGACCTCCTGGTCCAGACAGGACTCCAGCGGTCTTCTTGCTATGAGGCGAAGATAAACATGGCCTTTTAGCTTTATTAAAAATTATGTTTTTAAATATCAAAATAATATTCTTCACAAACAGGATTACTCTGAAAAAAAGAGAAAGGTTTAACATATAAAATCCTGAAACATTTTCAAGGCAATGACACCATATTTTATACATATAGCTCAATATATTGTCATTGACTCATTTAAAGGATCATGATACCCCCCACTTTCGGTTCAGGTCTACCTCAGATTTTTTTTCAAAAGATTCATCATGATGGGCGTGGAGCTCCACGAGCAAAGGGCAGGAGTGGGCGTGGCCAGCAAGGGAGAAGGAAGGGAGAAAATAACTGTTGTCAGTTAGCTCACAAAATGAGACACAATCCGTGAGGAAATGAATGATAAATAGTTTACAAAGTTAAAATCCAAAGAAATAAACAGTAATTTAATGCCCTGCTACATTTGTTATTCGTAATTTCATATACACATAACCACTATTTATATCATTATAAAGATAATCGTGTTCATATAAACACTATAAATGAGGACTTTTCCCTCAATCCCCAGGTCTGAATGCAAACTCAGTACAGCAGGTCTCTTGCCCTGTCTATTTTAATCATTAGCCCTGCTGGTAATCTGGAGGATTTAGGCAAACACAGCAGTACAGTGATGTTTCTAAATGTGAACGAACTCCTGATAAAAGTCCACCATTCTCCTATTCTCGTACTGCTCTTTCAACAAAAATGCTTGCTGCACACAAACAGCTTTGCTGTATCGGCTCTGACAGCATCGCATAGAAAAACATGCAACAAACCCCGTGGATCATGAAAACAAACACATACAACCATTCATGAACAGCTAAATACTGTGTGTCGTGGGTTTAAGTCTCACAGCTTGGCACTGGCAGGTCTGCCTTGCCTTCGGAAAGCATGTGCAGTCATGAATAATTAAGAAGCCGGCTTTTCTCATAGGATAAGAAAACTCTGCTATGAATAATACTGAGAAAACGGACGCATCATCTTTGCACTTGCAGTTTTGCGCTACGTCCCCCAATTTTTATCCCTCCCCAAAAATCATTTTAAACCCGGAAGCTGAAATTAGCTGACAAAAGCTCAAAATTCTCCAGTCTTCACCACAATTAAATCTAACAGGTGCTAACGTTGTCTAAACTGATGCTCAACACACACAAATCGGTTAAAATCTCAAAAGAAAAAAAGTACTTGAGGGTTTTGTGAACTTTTAACTAATTGGGGGATTAATGGACACAGTAACATATTTTGATTTGCATGCTAAAAAGTCTTTAAATTGCTATAATTATAAACTATAAATTATATAAATTAAACTATAAATTTATAAATTATAAAATGAAAAGGAAAATGGAAAGGAATGTGCACTTGCACTGTTACTTACAGTTTAAATCCAGAAACAATGCATGTCTGTGCATATGGGCTTGTCCAAATACCCACACTCGCAGTTTTCTGGACAGTTAGGTCGGCTGTATCATTGAGTTACTGGTTTGGGGGGTAAAAATATTAAAATAATTGCTACAAATACCTAACATTTCCCACTTGCTATGTGCTAAGTGTGTCCCATAAGATGCTGTATTTTAAGATACTGGGTAAAAGATACTGCACACACATACTTGCAAACTTCACACCCACTAGAACACTTATTGGCCAAATTCAGGAAACATATGCATGTTATAAAAATGCTATTAAAAAATATGACAATTATGATATATGATAAAAATATGATACTATTAAAAAATATGACAAAAAGTCGAGAAAACAAATATCTATATGCTCTTGAGGGGTTGTCAAATGAGCCTATTTAAAAAAAAAAGTGAAATGTTCCTTTAAAGTTGAGCTTACTTTCAGAAAAAAAAAAAAGATGGGCTCACCCGCCGCAATATGGTGTAAGACGTTTTAGCCACGATTTGTTGCTATTTTCAGACCAGCGCACTAGTAATTTTTTTTTACATCTTGTGCCACGTTGTTTAAACAGCAAATCCATTTGCACCGCTTTGTGGACTTATGGGTGTGCCGATCTGAAAAGAAGGATGTGTTAAGGCACATTGTTGGCGCGTTGCTATTTTGAGGAGCTAAAATAGATCGCACCAAATGAAATCAGGTCTAAAGTCCATAGCAGACTAAGTTAGTTATGCACCTCTGTGGGTCCAAAATAATTACACATTGCTTACTACTCACAAGAAACACACAAATATATTTACATATGAACAAAAATAAATAAATAAAGGATTTAAATGTTATAAAAATTATTATTTTATTATTATTATTATATAAAAACTTCTACCTCCATGCCTTTTTTTATGCCAGGTTTTTTTTTTTTCAGTTTATTCATGACAATTAAATTTGTATAATGTTATTATTATTAGCAGCATTATTTATTATATGAACATTTATATTTGTTTTAATAAAAAAAAACTGTTTAGATTTGTCCACCATTTGGTTTTGGAGATGTATGCGTCACTATATGAGGCATAAGAATAGGACGTGTGTTTGGACATAACTCAGTTTTTTGACCACACTTCGTTATTATTGTTCATTTATTTGTTTGCTGGAAATTAGAACTGAATTCAGAAATAGTTTTGAACCTAATCTTTGTGCTTAACAAACTAAATTAAATATGTACAGCTAATGATGGTTTCACTGTAGTGAGTTTCCACTGTTTCATTATCCACGAAAGTAAAGAGTAAAATTAAAGTAAAGAGAAAGTAAAGAAGCCAAATGGAGGAGGCTCGTTCTTTATCTTCTTTATCCATGCAGATGGTCTGTTTAACTGTTTTCTTGCGAGTGAAGTGTTTAGTTTTTCCACTTACAAAGTCTGCCATGTAAATAGCAAATGCCATATGGTGCAATGCAACTGACTCTTCAAAAGAAAGGAAGATAAAACTCTGATTGGTTTAATGCACAAAACACACTCATAACTAATTTAAGAATAAACACAACCCTCTTACATCATGCGACGGGCGCAAAACATATTTTTTCCATCCTTAAAATAGCAAAAGTGGATTGGGACACGCCTTTAATGCTTTTGCACCTAGATTGTTAAAATAGAGCCAATTTTTGTTACCTCTAATGTGTGCATATTAGTGCCTGAATAGTACATATTAGTAGCTAAAATACAGCGTACATTTGGAAAATATATACCCCAGTGACAGCTTCTGCACTTTTTTTTTGTTACAAAACTGACTGTCATATTGAGTGTCTAATATATGGAAAGGCTTCCCTAAGCTTTTCTCTGGCATACGTTCAGACTCCCCGTACCCAGCATTAGCGACTAGCTTCGAGCAGATTCCTTTCTGATTACTGCTGCAGTCTGAGAGGTGAGAGGTTACAGTGTTTATAAAAGACATCAACACTACTGTACTTCAGGCAATTACAGCTAAATATAAACCAAATTTAGGTAAAAAAAAAAAAAAAAAACGCACTCTGGAGGGGTGTCTCAGTCTGCTGTGAGGACTGTTTGGGATGTTTTAATCTGGTGCCAAGCACTATTTTAAATAATCTGTCCTCCAGGGATTAGCTGTGACATGATAACTCACCACTTCAAAATAACTGGGAGACGACAAAGAAACCCGCCGCTGTTCTGTCAGAAGACAGGTCGAAGGTCAGGTGAAAGTTTAGCACTAAATGCAGCGATCTTTGATAGAATCTGCTGGTATCCCTGTTATATTGTGCACGGTTACATAAGATGTGCTAAATGTTCACATAGGGGGATTTGATAGATGATCCTTTTTGGATTTAAAATGAGAAAAAGGGTATAATAAAGCACGTACTTTTAAAAATTTTCAAGCCAATATTGAATGCTGATAATATGATATGAGAAAGCAATACAATCTAGTATGATGGATCAGCAACACAGGTTTTGTGCATTGCATTATATCTTATTTGCATTATGCATTTACATCAATACATACAGCATGCTTGAACTAACAATGAACAGCAGCTTTTGTTCAATTTATTCTTGCTGAATAATCTTTGTCTTTCAAATAAAAAATGGATTAGATGGGTCATTTGTAATGATGTAATGTAATGTAATGTGTATTTATATAGCGCATTTATTGTGCATGGCCATACACCCAAAGCATTTCACAATAACAGGGTCTCTCCACACCACCACCAGTGTGCAGCATCCACTTGAATGATGCGACAGCAGCCACAGGTCAACGGCGCCAGTTCGCTCACAACACACCAGCTATAGGGGAGCGGAGTGACAGTGATAGAGCCAATTCAGTGGATAGGGATGATAGGGAGGCCATGATGGGTAAGGGCTGATGAAGGGAATTTGGCCAGGATACCGTGGTTACACCCCTACTCTTTTACAAGAAGTGCCATGGGATTTTTAATCACGACAGAGAGTCAGGACTTCGGTTTAACGTCTCATACGAAAGAAAGCACTCAATGACAGTATAGTGTCCCCTTCACTGTGCTGGGGCATTAGGACTCACTCAGACTGCCGGTTGATCGCCCCCTGCTGGCCTCACTAACACCACATCCAATCAGCAACCTAGTTTTCCTATGTGGTCTCCCATTCCGGTACGAACCAGGCTCAGCCCTGCTTAGCTTCAGTGAGTAACTAAACTTGAGCTGCCTTTTTTTTTTTATAATTTCAATTACGATCATATACGGTAAAGCATAATACAACACACATTAAAAGATCATTTGGAATCAAAACATTAAAACAGGTAAATTCCAGTTCATTTCTTTAAGAACTTGACATGCTTTGTCCCTCAGAATTTTGTGCAGCTCACTCAAAATGGTCTCATTTTTATAATATATATACAATTTTTCCTCATACCTTCCATTTTCCTCCTTAAAATTCCCCATACATCCATCACCATTTTCTCTTTTTTTTTTGCCACAATTCTCCTTTCCCACATTGCATTCTTCATCAGCATTATACATAAGTTAACAATTTTATTAATTTCATTTTTCTTATTCCATCCCAACATCACAACTCTGCTCCGTTCTGTTTCATTTTCATTCCAGTCTCCAAGTAGTCCTTTAGTTAAAACTTTACAATCTTTTAAAAAACTTTCCAATTCTTGACAATATAAAATCATGTGTAAAAAAACCCTCTTCTTCTTTTTGACATACTGTACACATTCCACTTTTTTCCATCTCTATCTTGTTTAAAAATTACATCTGAACAGATTGCTTTGTGCCTTATTAAAAATTCTAGACATTCTACTGTTGTTTCTACATACCTTGCTTTCATGTTTCCCCCGTAATTCATTTGCTTTTACATTTTTGTATTGTTGCTTCCAGTATTTGTTTGCTGCTGGTTCTTTAAAAACAAACAGTAAATATTTTCACAGTACATTCTTTAAAATCAATCATTTTTTCACCTATTTTCACATACACTTCATTTGTTTCTTTTTCTTTTTCAAAATTTTCTATGCTTGTATTCATTCTTTTGGAATTGCCTGTTTAATTATGTCAAGTCTTGAGCTGCAGGGTAATATGGCTGTGGCCTTATTTAATTTATGTACGCAGTAGCTCTTTGATTTGTACATGAACAATTATGTGTTATATTTTGAAAATTAATAGTGACATTTTTATACATAACTGCATTGAATGTGAACTTGTTTGTGAATCTTAAAAGTCATTTGTTATACTTAAATAATATATAACATTAATGTAATATTAGACCCCAGTGAGTACCCTAAAAGACATCACACTTTCATTTTAAAGTATAAAAGGTACATTTAGATTTTTTATATACATTTGTACTAAGAATTAAAAGTTTTTCCTTTGCAATTTTGAGATTTCATAAGACTGCAATATTAATCTCCTTTATTAACTGTAGATTTGTGCAAATGTTTATAAATACTGTATTATGTATGCCAGACCACATGCAATTCTGGTTCATTGATTATTGTAATGGTGGTCAAGTATTTATGATGTCTCCATGAAAACAGTGTAGCGTAAACACAACCAAAAGTTTTAATATATATATATATATATATATATATATATATATATATATATATATATATATATATATATATATATATATATATATATATATATATACATTTTAGATCATTATAAATGCACAATGCATTTACAGTATGCACCCACGGCAGTCCACTTTGAACATATTCCAAACAATATATAAGTATGGCTATTCATGAATATGTTAATTCATGCTCAATGTCAGAGATCAGCCTGAGCCGCCAGATCCTTCACAAACTATGCTTCGTTCACAATCACCGGATTACTAATTAGCAACAGCACAGACTTATCACCAGCCCTACTGTATATAAACTGTTTACTTTCAGTCAGTCCTTTTCAAGTCTTGCTAATACTTCACAAATTCTGGCTCATGCTTCTTACCAGTTTGCCTTAACTGATCATCTGTTTGCATGTCTTCTGCCAATCTGCCCTTATCACAACCTGAGAAAGAGGCTCTGTTACATCTCAGTAAAGTTGCACTTGGAGTTATTTTATTCATGTACAGTTCAATCTGTTACTTTGATTAAATATTTTTCATTCATTAGGATTTATCTTCATTGGATTTCTTCATTAAATTTAAGATACCACTTCCCATTTCTATGGTTTATCCTGACACTCGAATAATGCACATGTATGGCTAAAAAAAAACTAAATCATAATAGCCAGGTTTTCATTTTATATGAAGTAGCTCTTTTTAAAGTTTGCAAGAAAAGAAAAAATACAAAATGTGAATTAGGTGAGTTTCTATCAAGATATAAGTGCGACCAACTGTTGTATTAGTAAACTAATAGCCAATATTAACAATATTAACAAATAAAGTCTTTTTAATTACCACATTGAGTCTAAAATTCTATTTTTTAATTGTCTAATTTCATTAATCATCATCTAATGATTAGCAAAGATAATTATGACTTCATTTATTGAATTGCAACTGACATGCTGTTTAGCATCTGCAGTCATTACATTTAATAATTATTATTAAGTATTTCCATTTAAAGTAAGTAATCACTGTAACGTACACTGGAATGTAAAATTATTATACATAAGGTGATGCATAAGAATGTATAAGGAAACTTTTATGCAATTATCCTTGTGCTTTCTGACTCGCAGCAGCAAAGTGAAAAGCGGCCATTCATTTCAATAGAGAGCGTGCAACTTTCGGCGACCTCCATCAACGCAAGCGATTGATGAGCAGATGCGTGAATCCTGCCACTTTCTGCAAATGAAGAGGGACTTTCTTGAGAGACAGCCAATAGAAGCCCCAGAAGAGCTCACATGATCCTCTCTCAGCTCACTCAGAGGTCTGTTGTATTAGTGCTGTATAGACACCAGTGTTGCCTACTTATTTAGCGACATTTTAGACCCCCCTAACGACATTTTTTTTTTTAAAGCAACTAGCGAAAAATCTAGCGACTTTTTTATGTGTTACTGTAGATTTTTATAGACTGTCATTTGTCCATACTGTACCGTCCCTACTCTTCTCAACAAACTGTGGGTGATGTCGTCAGCCCCTCCCCCGCCTCAGAGCACTGACAGGCGGCCCGTCTTTGTACAGCAGACTCTCCCTCCTGCAGCCTGACAGCAGATCACTCCTCTGCGTACCGCCAGCTAATAATTAGCATTGGCAGTGTGAAGATATTTACATTGTACAGTCAAACCGATCTGCTTTTCCTTTGTTTTTTCTTTTCTTATCACAATCACAGATATTTTAAGTGAAAGTTTCAGAACTTGTCTGAGTTTATTACGTCTGAGAGATTACTGCAAATTTACATCTATATTAATATACTGTTTTCAAACAGCAATACATTTCGTTAAATTGACATGCTTACATAAAACATAGCGCAAAAATAAATACCCCTTTATTAACCCTAGGCTGGTAAACAAACAGAAATGGTAAAATGTGATGACGTCAGTAATATGCAATTTGTCCTTATGATGTAATCTAGCGACTTTTAGGGAATTTTCGTACAGAGCTTAGCACCTCTGTTTGAAGCAGGTTCCACCCATGGGTGCGTTTCCCAAAACCATCGTTAGCCAAAGGTCGCAAGTTCCGTCGTTACAAACATAGTTTGTTGATTTGTCGTTTCTCAAATCCGTCGCTCCAACAAACATTCGCAAACTGCGTTACAAACTTGAACACTCGCAACTACATCTTAGGAGCTGTAGTTTGAAACATAGTTCTTGGCTGTTCTATTGTCACTTATTCCCCCTATGCCCTATTAATTTAGAACATTTTAACATTCAAAGTTGGAATTATTAAAAGTAAAAAAGCATTAAGGTAATCTCTCTTCATTTCAATCTATTTTTACAGTTCAGTTTTAGCGATCTTTATGTTTACAATTGTGCTCCCTTTGCAGTGCACTTTGAAAACATTGATGTCAATTTGAAGTCAGCCTCATGTCGAAAGCTATAGGTGACTTGTTATTTAAATGCGGAATTTATGTCACGTCTCCAAAGCTTGTGAAAACAAAAAGCATACATTAATTATTTCAATTTATAGTAGGTTATTTATTATCTGTCCTGTATATGACATGTGCCTGCTGGTTAGAACATTTCTGCTGTGGTTTACATGTGTTAAATTGTAAAAGTAGACTTAAAAAAATAAATAAATAAACAATATCCTACTTAATAATAATAATAATAATAATAATAATAATAATAATAATCATCATCATCATCATCATCAATCATCATCATCATCATCATTATTACTATTATTGATATTGATACTATTATTACTATATTCATATACTATATTCATTTTATAATAAATAGCCTCATTATTTATTTTTTTATATATGTAGTTACTCCACCCTGTTTAGAGCATTATTATGGGTGTGTTACGTTATAACTAACGTGGTTCAAGCGATCTGCGACAGAGAAACTATGCGTTTTGGGAAACAGTCGTCACTATATCGTTACTTTTTCAAACAATTCGTCTTATTAGTTCAGCCGCGAGTTATGTCATTGTTTGGGAAACGCACCCCAGAGCAACAGGCAGCAACAAAGTTGCTGCTAGTGTGAATGAGGCATTAATTTAAAGCAGTATTTAAAGGTCCCAAGAAGTGCTTTAAAATGAGAAAAATTTTTATTCAATGTTTGACAATCTCAACCAGTGCTGCTAACTATTTTCAATAAAAAAGGCTCTAAGCTTTGCCTGAAAAGTTGTTAAATGTCACTAGATTACATCCTACGTCAATTTGCATATTACTGACATCAAAATGTCCAGCAGTATCTGTTTGTTTAACAGTCTACGGTTAAGAAAGGGGTATTTATTTTTGCACTATGCTTTATGTATGCAAGTCAATTTTACTAAATGTATTGCCGTTTAAATGCAGTACGTCACAGATGTGTAGTGAATTTGCAGTAATCTCTCAGACGTCTCTAAAATATCTGTGATTGTGAGCAAGAAAATAATAAACGTCAAATTAAATTGTGGCGAGGCAGTGGCGCAGTAGGTAGTGCTGTCGCCTCACAGCAAGAAGGTCGCTGGGTGGCTGGTTCTAACCTCAGCTCAGTTGGCATTTCTGTGTGGAGTTTGCATGTTCTCCACGCCTTCGCGTGGGTTTCCTCTGGGTGCTTTGGTTTTCCCCACAATCCAAAGACATGTGGTACAGGTGAATTGGGTAGGCTAAATTGTCCGTAGTGTATGAGTGTGTCTGTAAATGTGTGTGTGGATGTTTCCCAGAGATGGGTTGCGGCTAGAAGGGCATCCGCTGCGTAAAAACTTGCTGGATAAGTTGGCGGTTCATTCCGCTGTGGCAACCCCAGATTAATAAAGGGACTAAGCCGACAAGAAAATGAATGAATGAAATTAAATTGTTAAATTTAAAACATGGGAGAAGCAGCTCGGTTTGACTTTATAATACTTTATACTCGTGGCGCTCAATTATTTGCCGTCAGTACACAAATGGGATGGTGGTGGGAGAGACTGGTGTGCAAGGACTGTGCCGCTGTGAGTGCTCTGAAGCAGTGGGTGGGGGGAAGGGCGTGCGATGGCATCACCTGCAGCTTATTGAGAAGAATAGGAATGGTACAGTATGGACACATGAAAGTCTATAAAAATGTCCAGCAACACCAAAAAAGTCACTAGATTTGTCACTAGTAGCTTTTAAAAAATTTTGTCACTTGGGGAGTCTGAAAAGGTGCAAAGATGGCAACACTGATTTTAACTGAAAAACAGAGAGGGTGAGACATAGAGTAGTTCCTCCCTTTTTATGAGAAAAAAGCCAATGGTGTTTATTCTTTATCACATCTCTGCCAATTGATCGGTTGAGCTCATCCGCATCAAATAAAAACAGTTACCAACTACTTTCAATGAAAAGGCCCTAAGCTCTGCCTGAAAAGTAGCTAAAAGGCAATAGATTATGTCATACTTCAATTTGCATATTATTGACTTCATCACTTTCTACTGTTTAATAGCCTAGGGTTAATAAAGGGGTATTTATATTTGCACTATGCTTTATGTAAGCATGTCAATTTATCTAAATTTATTGCTGTTTGAAATCAGAATATCAGTATAGATGTGTAGTTAATTTGCAGTAATCTCTCAAACGTAATATACTCAGAAAAGTTTCGAAACTTTCACGAAAATATCTGATTGTGAACAAGAAAAAAATAAACGGTCAAATTAAATTGTTAAAATAAAAGAAAGAAGCAGGACGGTTTGTCTGTACAATTAAAATACCTCACACTCCCGGCGTTAAATCATCGGTACACAGAGGAGTGATCAGCTCTCAAGGGGGTCACACACCAGAAACGCCGCTTAACAACACGCCTCGTAGCGCCATGCAGTGCCAAGTATTTCAGAAATCTAAACATAGGTTTCTATCTGGGTACACACACTGGCGCCGCAAGTCGCCAGCTGTCCGCAGCACCCAACCATGACTCAGGACACTGTTCAAATTTCTGCTGCACCACAGAGCGCCATCTCAATAGTTTCATTTTAAATAGCATGCAAATGTGCGCGTCTTGTCTGTGCGATACTTTCAACTGTCAGGTGCGCACTGTGTCGCGGCGCTGAGCGGTGCATTTGGTGTGTGACGCCCTTCAGGCTGCAGGTGGGAGTGACTGTTGTACGAAGACTTACTGGGCTGCCTGTTAGTGTTTTGAGGCGGTGGAGGGGCCGACAGCATCACCCACAGCTCATTGAGTAGAGTAAGGATGGTACAGTATGGACGCATAACAGTCTATAAAAATCACAAAAAAGTCGCTAGTCGATTTTTTTTTATTTGTTGCTAGGGGGGTCTGAAAAGTCGCTAAATATAGCGACAAAGTTGCTAAGTTGGCAACACTGAATGAAAAGCAAATAAGAAGCATCTTGAAGGGGGCGGGGCATGTCAGATACTAGAGAGCATTTGATTGGTCAAGATTTGATACGAAACTGAACTGAAGTATGAGGTAATGTGAAAAATATTATTGATTGATTTAGGCGGAAGTGAAAAACTGCAAGCTTTGGATGCTTATATCAGTTTTATATTTTTATATATTTTTTATATTTATATATTCATATTTTTTTATATACAGTTTTATATTTTTATACTTTGTCACAGCTTTGGACCACAAAAGCTAATAGATAGCCTTAAAACTCAGAGACTAAAAAATAAAAAATAAAAAAGCTCAACAAAAAAAAAAAAGTTCTTCTCTTCAAAACAAATCTTTCCCTCTGGCTCATGAATAACACCATTCAAACGCCATGATCGTTCTGACAAAAGCTCCACATATTTACTTATTAGCAGCATTAGCAAAGACCAATATAAGTGCAAATCTGAATGTCTGAGGAAGAAAGCAGAAGAAGCAGAAGAAGCACATAAAGAGTTAAATTGTATATGTATGCTTACAGTTTGATGTACGACTTTGTGTGTGCGTGCGTGCGTGTGTGTGTGTGTGTGTTTGAGATTTAGCAAATAAATATTTTAAATGCTTCCCTCTTTCTTTCTCTCTCTTGGTTTTTTCAATGCAGGGGTTGTTATGTGCTAAGATGGAAAAAGTTTAATGTCGCCATAAAAGTGGTTAACTGAGGTTTAATTTCTGTGTATTAAATAAAGCAAAGCCAACACTTTGGACAAAGGCATTCTGAAACATTAGCAAACAAAGCCATGGAGTATCATGTCCTCACTGGGACTCCAGACTCATCAGGTCAGGGTTTTTTTTTTTGTTTTGTTTTTTGACAGGTTGTCTCAGTGCCATAATCCCAGGTACAGATGGATGTGTGGAGGGTATTTGTCTCTCTATCTCTTGAGGCAAAGCTTTGGGCAGAACAGCTGAATCTCCTTTAAACTGCTCAGATTCACTTTGATTTTTTCCTCCCCTATGTGAGTTCAAGGACTTTGAACATCTCAATGTGTTCATAAAATATTAAGTGCTTTCTGTGGAGTCTCTGTGGGTGGGTTGCTGTTTACAGTATTCTATAATTATACAGTAATCTATAGGATGCAAACTGTAGGCGCAAAGCAACATGCCATTTCTTTGTTTTCTGATTCTTCTGGTAACATTAACTTATCAAAGGCTAAAACAGCATTCAGTGTGTTGTAAACTGTGGGTAAAAAAGGACAACCACATGTTATTGAAAGTAAAATACAGGCTAGTTTTTGTGAATATTTATTAAATATTGATGATTGTTAGCATTATGCTCAATGAGTTCAATAAATGAACCAGTGTGTTGACAACAAAATCAGACCCAAAACAAAGCTTGTTTGGACTTGGACAAAGGAGTTTGAAACAGATCGTTCAGGCCAACTTTCCAAAAATGTTCATCTGGAAAAAGCTTTAAACTAACATTTGTCTCTGTTGATAGCGATACATTGAAGGGTGCATACAACATATTTGCCCACCGACAACTATAGTTGCCACATTACATACATTTTCTAGAAAATATTCTAAAATCTGTAGAAAATAAATGCAAAACATTTTCATATATGACACTATTAACAAGGCTACATGAATGAAACCATTTAGTAAAATTTGGGCACAAATGGGTTAAGAAAAGGCCCACACTTAAAGACTTTTTATCTTATAAGATTTTCAAAACACAAACAAACACAAGGACAAAAAAAGATTTGATGTGACAAAAGCCAATTTCACAAAGTAATACAGGTAAATATCAGTCAGAGTTCAAACTTAGATATTGCTTGATAATAGCAGGTTTGGCATGCTGTCCCAGGAAAGAACCCTGAGCTTGAATATAATTGAGCCCAGGGCTCCTGCCTGGTCAATGATCATGTAAGGGGGTACAAGATCCAATAATAACTGGATGCAGCCTTTATGATACAAGCTAAGATTGTATCGCCCAGAGATGCAGTGTCAGACACAATGCACTTAATGGAGCTAGTGACTTAAAGCCTGATTTATACTTCTGCGTCAAGTGACCGATCAAGTGATCTGCGTCAAGTGACCAATCACAGAGCTTACGCTACGCATCGTTGCGACGTGTAGTTAAATTTTTTGAGAGGTGCACGTCAGTGACGGCGATGGCCACGGCGAAGGGCTATGCGTCAGCGCCATAGCATACGCCGACGTTTGACGCAGAAGTATAAATCTGCCTTTACTCAAAAGGCTGATTTATACTTCTGCGTCAAGTACACGCGTATGCTACGGCGCGGTCTACACGTGGAAGCATAGCCCTCGCGGTGGCTGTAGGCGTCGCTGATGCACACCTTTTAAAAATGTAAATACACGTCGCAACGACACATAGCGTAAGCTCTGTGATTGGTCGGCTTAGTATCGCTGACGAGTGTGGGCTGGACTGAGAGCCACGCAAGCCAGATGGAGCAATTGTTTACAAGTGTTGAAACTGTGATGGAGCTCCGGTTGAAAAGTTTTGTTTTGTGTGTACCTTATGATTAAAGTTGGTGCACGTTCATCGGTTCCTGCCTCAAAATGAGCGAGTTTGAACCACTTGTACATTAAGGAAGCAGTCAGAAAAAACAAAACACAAAATGCCAACTAGCATTTAGGAAGTGTTATTGCAGAGCAACAGAAACAGAGCGCAGAAGTATGAATGCACAGCTACGCGTGTTGCATGCGCCGTGGGTCACGCCGATCACTTGACGCAGAAGTGTAAACCAGGCTTAAGAGTTAGAGTTAGGGATGGGGTTAGGGGAGCACATTATAAAGCATTGGATGCAGCTTAGCTTGCATCTGCACAGAGTCTGCAGCCAGACCCCTCTCACAAGATCAGGTAGTCCTCGAGAGCTCAGCTTGGTGAAGGAGAAAAAGGGGAGATGGGGTGGATTGGGGGATTCTTCAAAAACATGACAAGGGAAGTGAGGTGAAATGGGCTATTTATTGTAGGTTTGGATCATTCTGATTGGCTTATCGATGATTGCAGATAAGAGCCCAGCTGATCATTCATATCACATGCTCCTCTCGAAATTAGTTTATAGAACTTCATTAAAATTACAGGAACTTTACAGGTAAATTAAAAATGCACTGTTCACACAGACAAGGATGTTCTATAACTTTTCTTGTAAAGCACTATTCACACATCCGTTCCAAGAAACCTGTACATTCTTTAACAAATTATCTAGAAATGTCCAATATAAACCTCAAGGGGTTCAGTCGTCATTAATTCCTTAATTTTCACCTTAGTCCTTTTATTACCCAGTAGAACCACAGCGGAATGACATATTCAACTTATTCAGCATATGTTTTATGCAGCGGATTTCCTTCCAGCTGCAACCCATCACTGGGAAACATTGACATACACTCATTCACACACATACACTACCATTTCATTCATTCATTCATTTTCTTGTCAGCTTAGTTCCTTTATTAATCTGGGGTCGCCACAGCGGAATGAACCACCAACTTATCCAGCACGTTTTTACACAGTGGATGCCCTTCCAGCCGCAACCTATCTCTGGGAAACATCCACACACACTCATAAACACACACACACATACACACATTCATACACTATGTACAATTTAGGCCATACTCACACTAGGTACAGTTGCCTCGAACTGGGCCAAAGCACGCTTGTCCCCCCTCCCATCTCCCCTGACGGGCCACGCTCACACCACAAACGGGCTTCGGCATGCTTACGTCATCGCTGCTGGGCTGTTCAGTGAGAAGCGCTCTCTCACTCAGCAGCACAGTGGAGATTTCTCAAGTTATATCGTTTTAGTCGTTTGATGTGCCGTCAAATATTTCACGAAACAGTCCTTAGGGATGCGGGGAAACGCAGTCAGATATTTCGCCTAACAGATCCGCCACTTTTGGCGTTCATAAACAATCATAAAGCTCTCATGCTGCAGGAATGAGGAGGTCTGCTGAAGGCGCGCAGCTGTCGTGCAGTGAGGGGTTTGCGTCTTTAATAAGCTATGGCAGTTTGCGTTCACTGAACAGTAAGAATGATTAATAAATCCATATGAAACAGTGCCTTAAAAGTCATGTCTCGCTTTCAGTTTCGGGCTTTGGCGCGTTTTGCACTCCCACACAAGCGTACCGCACCAAAGCCCAAGTGAACCGGGCTCAGGCACGCCTCTTCCAACCGGGCCAGGGCCGGCCAAGTGAACCGTGCTTGAGCCCGATTCAGCGAACTCACACTTCTCAAACGATCCGGGAAACGGGCCTGGGCACGGTACGGATGGCATAGTGTGAGCAGGCCCTTAGCCTTCCCAATTCACTTGTACCGCATGTCTTTGGACTGTGGGGGAAACCCGAGCACCCGGAGGAAACCCACGCGAATGCACGGAGAACATGCAAACTCCACACACTAACAAAGAGGCTCGAACCAGCGACCCTCTTGCTGTAAGGCGACAGCACTACCTACTGGGCCACTGCGTCGCCACACTACAATTTAGCTTACCTAATTCACCTATAGCGCATGTCTTTGGACTGTGGGGGAATTCGGAGCATCTGGTGGAAACCCAAGCAAACACAGAGAACTCCACACAGAAATGCTAACTGACCCAGCCAAGGCCTTCTTGCTGTAAGGTGACGGTGCTATCCACTGTGCCACCGCGCTGCCCTGGGGTCAGTCTTTATGCTGAATTTTTTTTTTTTTTTTACATTCACACAGCTGATACTAAACAAAAAAAGAAAAAAAATGGCACACCTGTATCTTATTTATAATTTTTTTAAACATATGGCTACACAGAGGTTTGGGTGACAGACATGGGCAATTCTGTGTGTACAGTTTATAGAAAAGGCATTATGAACAACTCTGATGAAGAGATGTGGACAGAACTCTTCCACATGTCCAAAGATACATTTGAGTATATGCTGCAGACTGTGTAAACCTCCTTGAAACTAAGGACTACTGTTATTATGCTGAAATCTGACTTACTTGTTGGCAGATCTCCATCTCCCTTGCATGCATGCGCATCACACAGATGAACACTTGGACTTGCAGGTAATCTCACAGTGGTTGATTACAAAAAATGTATCAATCTTCTTTTCACCACATTCGGCACAGAAGGAAAATATGAATGCTGTCTGATTAACAAGCAGCAGCTAAATGTTTCTGGGCAAAGCATTCAGAGATTTTTATTGTCATAAATGACTGTGTCATCTGTATCAGTAGGTTCTCATAGGCCCGCATCTCATGTCCTCATGTGCTGAACATACACATGTTTTTAGTCGGTTCACACAATTCCGACAATTTACAGATAATCTTACAACTTCTCCTTCTCAAACATGGAGAACCGTTCACGCATGATCTCTTCAATGCAATTTACCGGGAAAAGTCTGTATCTGTAAAGAAGAGGCTAATGACAGCATAATACACACCGACAGATTTTAACCAGAGTCCTGAATTTGAAGACAAGAATCTCACAAAGGAATAAACAATAAACATTTATAATACTGCTATTAAAGGTGGATAAATAAACAAATTATGATCCTGAACAAGCTAATCCTCCATGTCTCCTGTCCAAATCCATTTTACTTTGTTCTGCACCATGACTGTGTTTGTTATGCTTTCGTTGTCTGTCAGCTGGCTTTCTGACTGGATATTGTTTTATTTCCCGTGATAATATCCAGCTCATATGCTTGTTTGTCCTCAGGGTTCCTCATAAATGTAGAATATTTATGATACAAGATTGGAGCACCTCAGACGTTTTTCAGAGCAGATTAAGCTACTCTTAACCAGTGTTGGGGAAAGTAAAGCATTACAATATTGAGTTACTCCGCAAAAAATTGTGTGACTTCGTTACTTTTTGTAATGTGTTACATTACTTTTTACTTTACATTACTTTTGCATTACTTTTTCTTACCTGGCTGAGGCTTAATCTTGTTCAAAACTTGCAGGTTTTTTTTTCCTTCTTTTTCTAAATAGAGGAGCTCTGCATTTAACAACACACTGTATAACCTTTATTTACCTAAAACACACACACACACACAAACACACACACACACACACACACACACACACACACACACACACACACACAAAACAATTAATGTAAAATAACGTTGTCTACGTAGAACTTCCTGACCCCAGAGCTATTTGTGGCATATACAGATTAATGAATTTGTAAAGCAATGTGTTTGCTACTTTTGTACTTTATGTCTAAATAGTGAAGTAAAATCACTGTCCATTTGGATAATCCTCTTTTCCTTTTCTTATATGTATTCATAATTATGAGAATATTTCCATTGCATAAATTTAAGGCTTTGCTTTCTTGGTGTCTATCTGTTCCTGCATTCTCTCATTAAATGAGTTATTTTACATGACTATGTTCATTTTAATTTAGCAGTTTCTTTTTTAAAAGCAAATTAACTAAACCAAAAAATAATTCACATTACATTTTTTAAAGTAACTTTAATATTATTACTTCATTTTCAAAAGTAATGCATTACTCGTTACTTAGAAAAGTAATATTATTACGTAATTCTCGTTACTTGTAATGCGTTACCCCCAACACTGGTCCTAAAAACACATCACACCATACAAAAATCTGCTAAAACAATCTTTAGAAGCACCAAGATAATCTGGCAATTACCTAGTATTGTTTAAAGGGAGAAATTGGTTCAAAATCAGTCTAATTGTTCTGAAGTCTGTTTATTCTGAAGTAACAAGTCTTTGAGTAAAAAGATAAACACAGTAGAGCTGTTTTTTAGTCTTAAGTAAAACTTAATTTTTACTGACAGTAATACTCTAAGTGTTTTTTTCAGCATTTTATATGAAGTGCTACAAAATTAAACATGGTGCTTTTTTGCAGTGTGTGCAAACATCCACGTCAGCAGTAACATATGCTATATAGAAGTGCTGTTTTCTCAGCCTTGTAATTTTACATGTATATTTATGTCGTTATTTAATGTGAAACACATTAAAACTCATTTATATTCAGATGCTTCAGGTACTTCTTTATAGCCCCTTTACTGAGAAGCAAAAATAAATATCACAGGGAATCAATTAGGGAAAAGCTTTTAAATAAGTATTTTTAAAGTCCCATTGGAAAAATAAATGAGAAAAAAATAAATAAGATGAGAAAAAAAATAAATGAGAAAAAATAATTAACATAACAATGAGTGGGTGGACAAACAGTCAAATGTGCCAAATGTAAAAACTGTAGTATTTGCATTGTTAAACACACATACAGTGTATCCGGAGAGTATTCATATTGCTTCACATTTTCCATGTTTTTATTTTGTTACAGTCTTATTCCAAAATGGATTAAATTAATTTATTTCCTCAACATTCTACACACAATACCCCATAATGACAATGTGAAAAAAATATTTTTTTGAAATTGTTGCACATTTATTGAAAATAAAAAATCTGAAAAATTACATATATTAAAAATTACATAAGTATTGACAGCCTTTACCGTGAGGTCTAAATTGAGCTCAGGTACATTCTGTTTCCATTGATCATTCTTGAGATATTTCAGCAGCTTAATTAGAGTTCACCTGTGGTAAATTTAGTTGATTGTACATGATTTGAAAAGGCATACACCTGTCTATATAAGGTCTCAGGGTTGACAAAGCACAAACCAAGCATGAAGTCAAAGGCATTGTCTGTAGACCTCAGAGACAGGATTGTCTTGAGGCACAAGGCTGAGCAAAGTCACTGAAAAAATATCTGCAGCTCTGAAAGTTCCAGTGAGCACAGTGGCCCACATAATCGGTGAGTGGAAGATCTTTGAACTACCAGGACTCTTCCTAGAGCTGGCCGGCCATCTAAGCTGAGTGATCGGGGGAGAAGGGCATTAGTCTGGGAGGTGAACAATAATCCGATGGCCACTCTGTCTGAGGCCTGTATGGTAGAGTGACCAGACGGAAGCCATTCCTTGCCTGGAATTTGCCAAAAGGCATCTGAAGGACTCTCAGACCATAAGAAAGAAAATTCTCTGGTCTGATGAGACAAAAATTTTGGAGTGACTGCCAGGCGTTACATTTTGAGAAAACCAGGCGATCATCACCAGGCTAATACCATCCCTACTGTGAAGCATGGTGGTGGCGGCATCATGCTGTGGAGATTTTCAGCAGCAGGAACTGGAAGACAAGTCAGGACAGAGCGAAAAATGAATGCAGCAATATACAGAGACATCCTGAATCAAAACCTGCTTCAGAGTGCTCTTGACCTCAGACTGGGGCGACGGTTCATCTTACAGCAGGACAATGACCCAAAGCACACCACCAAAATATTAATAGAGTGGCTCCACAACAACTCGGTGAATGTCCTTGAGAGGCCCAGCCAGAGCCCAGGCCTAAATCCTATAAAACATCTCTAGAGAGATCTGAAAATGGCTGTACACTGTCGCTTCCCATCCAACCTGATAGAGCTTGAGAGGTACTGCAAAGAGAAATGAGCAAAGATTCCCAAAGGCAGGTGTGCCAAGCTTGTGGCATCATATTCAAAAAGACTTGAGGCTGTAATTGCTACCAAAGGTGCATCAACAAAGTACTGAGCAAAGGCTGTGAATACTTATGCACATGGGATTTTTCAGGTTTTTTATTTGTAATTAATTTACAAAACTTAAAAATATATATTTTTTTCACATTGTGATTATCGGGTATTGTGTGTAGAATTCTGAGCAAATACATGCATTTAATCCATTTTGAAAATCCATTAATCCATTAAAAAATGTGTAAAAAGTGAAGCACTATGAATACTGTCTGGATGGACTGTATACTACATAAATAGCCTTTTAATCAGGCAATTAACTTTAAAATTATTATTTTTAAATTCCAATTGGAAAAATAAATGAGAAAAAATAATTAAAGAAAGAGTCTGAAAGAGTGGGTGGACAAAAAGTCAAATATGTCACATTCTGACAGCATTTACTGTAAGAACTGTAGTATCTGCCTTGTTAAACACTCATTCACTACATAAACAGCCCTGAACTTTGGCAAAGTTAGCTTTATTTACATAGATCAACTGTGGTAGACTAAAGCTAGTCCGTAGATAGTAGAGATCACTTGGATGAATTTCAGTTCCAAAAACCAGGTATTTGTTGAGTCAACAGATTTCACTTTTAAACGTCACTGGTGTTTGTCGTGGGAGCTTAGCAGCATTATAAAATATTTAGGCTAAGTCTCATCTGTCAGCTTCTGCTTTGACAGATGAGAGAAGACAAAAACAGTTCAGCGAAGCAACTCAGTAAATCCCTTTCAAGAGCTGGACCTAAAAACCTATTGACAGGGTGTCACACAAATGGGTCATGACGAAACGCTCTCAAATACAGCTTACATCTGTTAAATGTATTGACAATGTTTACAAATAGACACAAAGTTTATTTGAACATGAAGAATCGCTACTTTGGATCAAATCAAACGTCTTCACCGTCCTACTATTATTAGAATTGTCTCAAAATCATACAATAATGTTCTAATTTTGATTGTTGATATGTTGAATTGATACTTAACTCCTTGTTTATCGCAAGAGAACAACAAATTAAGAGTTTCAGACGTGCTCCAAATCAGGGTAAAAGTCACATTGACTGAAACAATGGCAGTTGTGTAACTGATGTGAGATGAATAACATCTGAAAATGTGGTCTGTTTGTAGACGTACCCTGTTTTTTTTTTGTTAGTGGTTTGTATAATTATAGGTTACTTGGGCCTAAATCTGCACATTTTCTTACGAAAGGCGTATTAAAACAACAACTTCCCGTTTTCATTGAGGCTTGTGTTTGCTTGTGTGTTTCTATGTCAGTGCACGGTTTGTTTATATATTCTACGTAGCGTCAAACAGGCTTTTTTTTTGCCTCTCTCTGCTTGATTTCATCGCCGTCTCAGTTGGTTATCTTGCAGTTGCTTTAAGCCCTTTTGCAATATGTGAAAAGTCTTGAAAGGGAGTTTGTGTTTGAGGCACAAAGACGACAGGCAGGGTAAATGCTTTAACACAAAACCACAAGAGCCCTTTCTCTCTCTCTCTTCCTCTCTCCCTCTCTGAACTCGTTTGGTAGGTTCTTGCATGCCTTTTTACTGACTGTATGAAACTACGCAGAATTATAATTAATTAGTGGTTGGAAAAAAATAGCGACTGGCTGGCTTAAACTAAATTATATGGTAGGCTTCCAGAGAGAGGGCCAGTGAGAGAGAGGGTGACCTGCTGCAACACATAAAAAAACACACACATACACACACACACACACACACACAAACACAGATATTCACATATAAACATACACACACAAACAGTCTCAAATGTGCCTATATAAAACTACATTTAGATTTCCCTGAAATGCTACACATAAACATACCACATTTGGATATTTCTGATTTGTGGCATATACATATGCATGTGGTTAAATGGAGGCTATGATGAATGGAGAATGAATGGAGGTGAAGTGGGGTTCAGAGAACACACGCACCCTTTCAAAAATATGCCTGCCTATGACGCAAAACATGCATGTGAAGGACAAATATTGTACATGTACATGGAAGACTAGAAGAACATAAGACAAGCTCGCATGCACTACAGTATTGAGAGGGTTTCCTATGGTGGTAATAACCAGATTTTGGAGGCTTCTATTATACTTTTGGGGTTGATAGTGTGCTTATAATTAACTTTTAGAGAGTGACTACTGTTAATGTTGTTTCTGGGTGTTGCTTTTATGGTTAAATTCATGGTAAAAGCTATTATTGCCAGATTTTTTTGTTAAAAATACATTGTTTACAGATTTCTGTAAATAACACAGTATATAACTGCAGTATAAACTGTAATTTACCGTAAGACAGTTATGCTGTATGTTACTGTTGCACTGTGAGAATTACACTACAATGTAAATACATATACAGAAAGATAAATGATGCTATGCAAATATGTTTTTTTGCTGTACTTGATTTAAAGTAAGTTACTGTAGATACCGTAGGAAATTGTTAACAGTGTACGATAGAAACCATAAAAGAAATGTCAAAATTTTACTGAAACTACAGTATTAAATTTATAGGGCCCTATCATACACCCGGCACAATAAAGTCCAAGATGTGTTTGGTTTGTTGCTATTTTCAGACCGGCGCAACAGTAATTTTCACAGTAGTTTTCACAGTAAGTTTCAACAGTATAGTTTTCCACCATGTTGTTTAAATAGAAAATCCAATTGCGCCACTTTGTGGACGGGGTGTGCCGCTCTATAAAGAGGTGTGTTAAGGTGCATTGTTGGTGCGTTGCTATTTTGAGGAACTGTGCCTGTGCCATTAACCAATTAAAAGCTGGTCTAAAGTCCAGTGCAGAGCACGTTATGTGCCTATGCAGACCCAAACACTTACACATTGCTTAATAGACACAGGATGTAGAGCAATACACTTTTTCAGTTTATTCATGACAACTTGCTTTATAATATTATTATTAGTAGTAGTAGCATTTATTATAGGCAATATATATATGCAAAGTTTAAATTTGTCCACCTGTCGGGTTTTGGATATGTATGCAGCACCAAATGGGGCATATAGGACCCGTGTTTGCATATAACTCAGTTTTGGACCACACTTTGTTATTATTGTTGTTCATTTATTCGTTAATATATATATTTGTAATATAACATATATTTAGAAATATTTTTGATACAAATCTTTGTGCTTACCACAAAATTAAATATGTAGGCTAATGGATGTCTTCAGTGGAGTTTCCACAGTATCCTTATCCATGAAAGTAAAGGAGTAAAATAAAGAGTAAAAATAAAGTACAGAGAAAGTAAAGAGGCCAACTGGAGGAGGCTCATTCTTTATCCTTGACTGCAGATGGTCTGTTTAACTGTTTTCTCACTAGTAAAGCGTTCAGTTTTTCCAGTTACAAAGTCCACCATGTAAACAACTGACTCTTAGAGGGAATAGGATATGAGACTCTAATTGGTTTCATGCATGATTAATGGTCAAAACACACCCATAACTCATTAAGAATAAGCACAACCTTGTTAGACCATGCACCAGGCTACAAAGCGTGGTTTCCATCCTTAAAATAGCAAAAGTGGTTTCGGACATAGCTTTAATGCTTTTGGGCCACGGCTTTAGACTTTGCGCCTGGATAGTTAAAATAGAGCCCATAGTGTTAATATACCAATGTTTTAAAGTAATATCTACACATTGTGCCTTTCCTACAGAGACTAAAAGACACAGCCAAAATATATGAGGATGAGAAAGTCATGTGATGAACCAGTGTTAATCACAAACAGCTTTTTCACAAGCAGAGAAACATCCTAATATACAGAAGGTGCTCAGTGTTATTTACACAACTAATAAACACCATCATGTAGCACGTGATAATGCAATACACATTATCAAAATTAGAGGCAACATAAAACTCTAATGTATGCAACTAATGAGAAAAAAACAACCAAAAAATTATCGTTATGTAAAAAAAAAATCTAAATTTCGTTCAGGCAATTCTGTGAAAGTCAATTTATAATTTTTTTATTATTATTCTGTGCAGTTGCTGGCATGTGCTGGAAGTTGCTATGTGTTTTAGGGGTCACTAATGAGTTAATGTCCATTTTTAGAGCGTTCTAAGCAGTTGTTCGGATATTCAGAGAGTTGCCTGGTTGTTAAGTGGTTGCTTGGATGTTATTGGTCAGTAGTTGCTGGATGTTCTTAATGGTTGCTATGATGTTCTTATTTGTTGCTAAGGTGTTCCTGTGACTGCTAAGGTTCTGAGAGGTTGTTAGGGTATCAGCTGTCAGTTGCAAGTGTGTTTTGTGCAAATTTTAGAGCATCCCGAGGTCTCTAGTTGTTGTTGCTATGCTCCAAGAGCTTATTAAGATTTGATGGGTGATTGCTACACTGCAAAAAGATTTTTAGAAGTTAAAACAGAATATTTGAGCTGTTTTACAAGGAAATTAAATTCAAGTTAAAAATTCAAGGTTTTAACCAGGCATTTTTTAAACTGGTGATTAAATCTACTAATTACTTCTGATTGAAATTTGGGTGATCACCAAGGTGTTTTTTTTTTTTTTGTAGTTACAAAGATCTTAATTCTTGCTATATGTTTCGCCATGACATTGCCAATGTGGTAAAGTATCTGGTTGCTAGGGTAGTTTATGTGGCCACTAGGATGTTGTTGACAATTGTTTGGGTGTCTTTTGCTTGCTGTGGTGACATCAGTGGTTGCTCCATAATTTTTAGGCTACTGTTAAGGTGCTCTTGGTGGTTACTACACCATTGCTAGAGTTATGGGTGGTTATACATATAATTGTTGAAAATTTAAATGCATTAATAGGATTTTCAATCTAATCATCCCTTTTAAGTGTTCCATTTTTTAGCCAGAGTACACAGATCTGACCAAGCACATTAATAAGCAGCATGACTTGTGGTGTCAATGATGTCTGTAGTTCAAACTTGTGATGAACTGCATATGAATGTTTGGTCCCAAACAAAAAGAAGAAGAAATAGTAGCTTCAGAAGCCCATTAACAAGATTGTAGCATTTTCTATGTAGCCCATCACTAATAGCTCATCACTAATGTAATGCATCACTAATAAGTAATAAAACTATTATAAAGGTTTATAATCTTTCTACAAACATTGATTTGATTTTTATGCTTGATTATAAATAAGTATAAACAAAGTTGTAATTCATTATGAATCCTCATAATGAAGTACAACTTTATATTTATTTATAATCAAGCACAAAAAGTATATCAATGTTTGTATAAAGATAATAAACCTTTAAAATAGTGTTATTACTTACTAGTGATGTATTTCATTTTTTACTGCACATGTTCATATCACATTAAACAATGGTAGTATTCATAAAGATTCAGTCTGCAATGTTAAAATATTATGTTATAGTTACAAAGACTCACTAGGAAGTTAACAAATTTTATTTATTTTTTTTCGGTCAAAAACAAATGGTTTTATATTGTTATTAAGAGTCTTATTGCTTATAAATGCATATCGTGAGTCATAATACAGCTACTTACATGTTAAAACACATCATTGACAGCTTTAATTAAAACAGAATGCAATTGATATACACATTTGAACTTACACATACTATTCAGTGGGTTGTTACATGTGTGTAGTTACACCAGTATTACACAAGTAAATAATATGTACCAGTGTGTACATACACTGTAGTTACATACTTAAACATCTAGTTATCATAAAAGTTCACAGGTATAAGCGACACAATATAAAGTGGGAACGTAAATTATAATATGAGCATGGGCTTTAGTGTTAAAAACGTGATCTTCTTCCTGAACACTGACATGCACATACACAAACAAATACTCACATATATTTTTGAAATCAGACTCTGTCTCTTTTTTTTTCCAGTGTGGATGTTGGCCACTAACGTACGCACACCGTCTCTGCTTTACTAGCAAAGATAGAACTACACCAAAGAGATTAGTGGTTTGTGAATGTGTGCACGTCGGTCCGCTTTGGTGCACTTAGTCTTGCTCTGGGTTGTGTTGTTTATTTAAACTGGAAACGTTTTTCTAACATTTTGATTAATGTGGTGCCCTGAGTGCAGTGGCACAGTGTAGATAAGTACACACACACACACACACACACATGCGCGCACGCGTGTGCGTCCAGACAGATAACTGCTTTCTTTCCCTGTCAGTGTGGGGAGTTAAAAAGAACTCTTTGAAAGTGAGAGCGGTTCACGATGTGCGTACACACACATACACATGTCTGAGGGCTTTGATTTTCCACTCAGTGACTGCTGACCCCTAAATATTTACAGTGGTTGGCACACGAGGTGGCTGGTTGGGAGTGTGAGTGTGTGTTGACTAGGCCAGGCAAATGTTGGCCTTCTTTTCTTTCATCTTACAAACCCCACAAACTACTGAAAATCCTCAAAAGAAGCTTTTTCATATTGGTTTTATTTCTCCCTCTTTAAAAAAACAAAAAAAGTGTTTTTATATACTATTGTCTTATTGTCTTATAATGAGATTTGGTTAAGTTTAGAGGCAGGTTTAGCTGGGTCGGTGGCTGGTTTAAGCAGGGAACATATAGATTAACTGGCCACTTTATTAGGTACACCTGTCCAAATGTTCGTTACCACAAACTACCAATCAGCCAGTTACATGGCAGAAACTCAATGCATTTAGGCACACTGTTAGACATTTCAAAGGGTTTTTACAGTAACTTACTGGCAACACTGTTGCCAGTAAGTTACTGTATTTTAGATTTACAGTATACAACTGTAAATCCGTTTACAGCATGTTACTGTAGTGTCTGAAAATGGTTAACTACTGTAAAAACCTAAGTTAACAGTTAGCTACTGTAAACCTTTTAATTTTTTCCTAAATATTTTATAATATAATTTTATTAATATTATTTTAATACTATAGACCTAAAAAAGACACAATTACAAAATATTAACAAAATAAACACTCTTTATTTAAAACATTTGAGATGCTTAAAACAAGCTTAAAAATGTGTAAAAACATTACATTTCAATCATTCAAAATATTTTATTTTAAGAAAAAAAACATTGAAAATGAAAAAGCACATTAACATACATGTACAAAACTAATTTAAGTGTCTGACCTGCATATTGTTGAGAAAAAAAAACCAATTGTACTAAGTACTACTGACATTAAACCAGACACAATTACAAAATATTCCATTCTTTAAAACATTAATAATGCTTAAAGCATTTAAGGAAAATGTGTGACAATTACATTAAGCAATAAAATCAACACATTAAAAATAAATAAATCACACAAAGCACTAGAACATACATGTACAATAAAAATTTAAACTTCTGAATTGCATATTGTTGGAAAAATAAATATTTGTAACTATTAGCCGACTCAGAAACAACACAACTTTAAAATATTACTAATTCTGGTGTCAAATGCTCAACAAGGTCTGAATTCACATATTCAAATGCAATTCATCTTTATTTCAATTGCACTTTTACAATGTAGATCAATGATGTCAAAGCAGCTTAACATAGAAGTTCTTGTAAATTGAAGCTGCTTCAGTCCAGTTTTCAGAATTGAAGCAGTAAATGTCACTGCTGAAAGTCCAAACACTGAAGAGCAAATCCACCGATCCACCAATCGTAGCCAAGCGATCCAGTGGCGACAGTGGCATGGAAGAAACTTCACCAACTGACGAAAGTGTAGAATAAAAGCCCTTGAGTGAAACCAGGCTCAGTTGGGCACGACCAGTTCTCCTCTAGCCAAACTTGTGCAAGGCCGCAGTCTAGGCACCGGAGGCTTGAAAGTTCACCAGTGGGTGGTCAGGCTGGCCCATTGGATCAATGCGGAAACTCATTGATCATGTGTGTCTTTTAGGATTCACTCCTCCATGACCACCACAGCATCTGGTCAGGATTTGGCCCAGTCCAGGATTATGAAGAACTCTGGATAAGGACAAACAGACTAACATAAGCATAGAAGAAGCTTGTTTAAAAAAAATAAATCATATACTGGTTAATTATTTTGAAGCATGGCAGCTAGGTTGGGCTAGTTTTCAGCTGGTACTGAGCAACTGGCTCCTGCTAATAACCTGCTCACTACCATGTTTAAAAGATAACTAACCAGAATGTCCTGTTTATTTTTTCCCCTAACAAGGTTTTACAAAAACATTGTAGCATTTGTGATGGGTTGATTCACTGCAGGACAGATTAGACTATTTGTTTTATGTATTCCTAATAAACTAAAACAGACTGAATACTGATACAACTATTGAGAGTGTCTCACCTAATCCAAGTTCTCAGTTAGCTGGTGAAAGAAGGATAACTCACTGTTGTTCATGGTTGTCATTCTCTTCACTACTTCTCCTGCCTTCTTCTGGCTCACTCTGGTTGTTGCTGTGCATTTTGTTTCATCCTCTGGAATTATTTATACAAAAAATTTTATTATTTTATTTAATATAATAATATTTATTATTTAATATTACAAAATATTTAGGCAACATGAAATGGGGGAAAAGACATTTAATACATAGACAAATGCATCTATCCCAATACTAATTATTGTATTTTGAAATGTCTGACCCATGACAGACCTCAATCTGCTCAAAAATATTATAAACAAAGATGAAAAAAAAACCCTACTAAATGGTTTAATAAAAAAGGGAAAAAGATTTTTTATTTAGCTAGCAACTAAACATGTGACACATTTTGTATTAAAAGTAACGTTACTATATTGAGAAACAAATAGATGTACAGTACTTACTGTTGTATGAGGTCCAGTTTGCACAGGCAGGCTCCCAGTATTCTATATTGAGACCATAAAAAAGCCAAAAATACAGATAAGAATACCATGCTACAATCCACAACCTCCACACAACTTTTTTTTTTATTTGTTTACCTTGGTTGCTTACTGGTCTTGCTTATTTTTTAAGCATAAGGCTGTGCTGATCAAGATGTTCCTCCGAAATGCTGTTTGTTTCTTCAGACAAAACCTGGTGCTGTGCTCGTGCCATATCTAAACAGAAAAAAATATAATGGTGACAATTATGTTAAACCAAATGTCAAGAGTTGTGATAAAAAAATAATTAGCAAACAATAAATAGCAAAAAGGTGGTTATTAGCATAATGCATAGAGGTAAAGTTGGTTTTATATTAGCAGATTCAGACTTCCCCCTTAATAATTTAATTTCATAAAAGTATTATTTGCAAACTCTAAATAGTGAAATCATTTTAGCAGCTAACGACTATCAAAGTACAACATGCTCACGGTCAAATAAACAGTGTTAATGTTGATTTCAAGTCATACTGGCATGCTAATTCTGATCGAATATTCAAAGTAACATGGTAAACAGTATAACGTTAGAGTCTTCTAAATGAACGAATGTGCGAATATAAAACCAACTTTACCTCTATGCATATTGTAGATTTACGTTAACGTTCTTATAGGTTACGTCGCGATGTTATTTTCTCAAGCTAACGATATAAGTTACTCTAAACCAGAGAAAAATAAGTTCACAACATCTAATATATATAAAGTATAAATCAATATAAGTTAAACGTTGCACGTTAAATTGAGTTTGAGTCCAATTCAGTATAAACTTAGCTCAGTTTAGCTAACAGTTAACATTACCATTTTAAGATCGCTTCAGCTAATGTTGCCGAGCAAACATATGCTAATAGAGGTGCTCAAATCAATGTCGAGTGTTGTCAGCACAGACAGACGCGCTTTTACCTGGATTATTTGATGGTCTTTCATTCATATTCTTCTGGGGGAAAACACTCTCTGCCGGACCGTTGTCTCGTGCTAAGTGTCCTCCAAAACTGTCTGCATACCTCTGGTTCCCTCCTAAACCAAAACCCGCTGCAACACCGGTTCCTATGTAAATAAATAAAAAGATATGACGAGAACAATGGCTAATAGTCATAAACAGTCTTATTTAAAGTAATAGTAGTGTTAATGTAATAAATTAAATAAAGGTAACATCTTAATAGATGATATATTTCTCAAATGGGCGAAATAACGCCAAGCCAGAGAAAATAATAATAGCCAACTTTATACTTTACTTTGTTCTATTCTCGTCCACAAAACATTCTGTAAAATGAAACACTGCCTCAGCTTACCAGAGTAAAGTTTGTTAAATCCAGTATGTTCTTCAGGCACACTAATAAATTGTCCTCCAGAATTGCTCCAGGGTCCTCAGGCAAAATGTGGTGCAGAGTAGTCGAATCGCCGCAAGGTGGCGTTGAAGCAGTTGTGGAAAATACAGTATAATACACGAATTTTTACAAATACAGTACATCGCTGTATATGTTGTTCGACGTCACACTAAATTCCTATAATGCAACGGTAAATACAGTTATTTACCGTAAAAGGAATTTGCAGTATTACACTGGGTGAAATACAGTAATTAACTGTGTAATTTACAGAAATGTCTAACAGTGCATGTAGACATGGTGAGGATGATCTGCTGCAGTTCAAACCGAATATCTGGATGGGGAAGAAAGGAGATTTAAGGGACTTTGAATGTGACATGGTTATTGGTGCCACATGGGCTGGTTTGAGTATTTCAGAATCTGCTGATCAACTGGGATTTACACACAACTATCTCTAGGGTTTACAGAGAATAGTCCAAAAAAGAGAAGACATCATGTAAGCGGTAGTTCTGTTGGTGCAAATGCCTTGTTGATGCCAGAGGTCAGAGGAGAATGGTCAGAATGGTTTCAGCTAATAGAAAGGTAACAGTAACTCAAATAACCTGCAGAAGAGCATCTATGAATACACAACACATAGAACTTTGAGGTGGATGGGCTACAGCAGCAGAGGACCACACCGGGTGCCACTACTGTCAGCTAAGAATAGGAAACAGAGGCTACAGTTCACACAGGCTCACCAAAATCGGACAATAGAAGATTGGAAAAACGTTTCCCGGTCTGATGAGTCTCGATTTCTGCTGCAACATTTAGGTGGTAGGGTCCCAATTTGGTGTTAAAAACATAAAAACATTGATCCATCCTACTTTTTATCAACGGTTCAGGTGGTGTAATGGTGTGGGGGATATTTTCTTGGCAGACTTTGGGCCCATTAGTACCGATTGAGCATTGTGTCAACTCCACAGCCTACCTGAATATTGTTGCTGACCATGTCCATCCCTTTGTACCTATCGCCATATCATAAAGCATGTATCATCTCACATTCATTTCTTAAACTCGAATGAGTTCACTGTAATGAAATGGCCTCCACAGTCACCAGACCTCAATCCAATAGAGCACTTTTGGGATGTGGTGGAATGGGAGATTTGCGTCATGGATGTGCAGCTGACAAATCTGCAGCAACTCTAAGAGATATTTTCAGTACCTTGTTGAATCTATGCCATGAAGAATTAAGGCAGTTGTGAAGGCACTGCTTAAATAAATTGAACTTAAAATACAGATGGTAACTTTAGCGTACAGATTTCTCCACGTAAACACATTTACAACACACTTATTACTATATGACTTACGTGCGAAGTATGTTATTTTACCCACAAACATATTAGTGAACTTCAACGAAATTTTAAATGAAAACAGAATAATTATGTAATTGGGGTGAGGCAGTGGCACAGTAGGTAGTGCTGTCGCCTCACAGCAAGAAGGTCGCTGGATTGCTGGTTCGAACCTCGGCTCAGTTGCCGTTTCTGTGTGGAGTTTGCATGTTCTCCCTGCCTTCACGTGGGTTTCCTCCGGGTGCTCCGGTTTCCCCCACAGTCCAAAGACATGCGGTACAGGTGAATTGGGTAGGCTAAATTGTCTGTAGTGTATGAGTGTGTGTGTGTGAATGTGTGTGTGGATGTTTCCCAGACATGGGTTGCGGCTGGAAGGGCATCCGCTGCATAAAAACTTGCTGGATATGTTGGCGGTTCATTCTGCTGTGGCGACCCCGGATTAATAAAGGGACTAAGCTGACAAGAAAATAAATGAATGAAATGAATAATTATGAAATTGTGTATGCGTATATTACTGTGAAATACTTCAAAAAGTACTTAAAAGTTTAACTAATTACATTGTATGTAAATTTAAACCATTCAACATTCTCATTTCATTACATTTAACATTAAATTAGTAGTCGGAATATATTACATTCAGTCTTCACCTAATTACAGTCTTTAAAGATATAACATTTCCATAATAACAGTCTTTAATAGAGAGCTAAAGCATATTTGTTTTTCACAAGAAATGCTAAATGTGCATTTCAGCAAATCTCATGCATTAGATATCCAATACATTTGACCTCATTGTGCGTGTGTGTGCTTGTGTGTGTGTTTGTGTGTGTGTAGCTGTTATGGCTCCTGTGTGATGTAATTTGCTGCATTTTACAGCTGTTGCTCAGGATGGGCTGCCGTTCAGCTTAAGCTTATTAACTTTAACAAGGAAAAGACACACACTCACACACACATTTAGATTCAGAGGCAATTTCGGATATCATTACGCACAGATTTAAAACCATATAAAGGTGCACACACAAGCAGGAGTGTTGTGTGCATATTTGTGTACGTGTCAACACACAGGCAGTGCCAAGCCTACGGTGGAAGCGTTTCTGGCGTGTTGGTGACCCAGGGGTGCCATAAACTGGCATGATGTTTTTTCTGGGAATGTTGATGAATGGTGTGTGTCTACAGTATGTGTGTGTACTATGTTTCTTTGTTTCTTTGCTTTTCTTGCTTTATTTCCTTTTTCTAGCATGATATATTGACTTGATGCTGGAGTCACTCTGACTGAGGACTTAAGGCCCATTCGCACCAAGCATGATAACTCTAAAGATAACAGTAAAGACACTGTTTTAAAAAATCCTTCTAAATGTAAAACCACAGCAAAATTCAGACATGACCTATGTTGATAAAGATGTAGAGAACGGAAATCATTGGCATCACGTTCAGGATGACACCCCCCCCTCCCCCCATCCAGGTAATTAATGATAAAATTAATGAAAACCAGTCAGATTCCATTTAAATAAAGAGCTTGCACAATCTAAAGTTTGCAACATTGTGAGAGAAACTCTGCTTGATGTTACGCCTTTAACATACTCACCAGCCACTTTATTAGGTACACCTTACTAGTACTGGGTTGGATGACATGGCGCGTTATCTTGCTGGAAGTAGCCATCAGAAGATGTGGTCATAAAGAGATGGACATGGTCAGCAACAATACTCAGGTAGGCTGTGGTAATGACACAATGCACAATTGGTACTAATTGGCCCAAAGTGTGCCAAGAAAACATCCCTTACACCACTACACCACCACTACCAGCCTAAACCATTGATACAAGGCAGGATGGATCCATGCTTTCATGTTGTTGATGCCAAATTCTGAGCGGATTCTGAAATTCTCTGACCAACCCGTCTGGGGCCAACAACCATGCCACGTTCAAAGTCACCTAAATCCCCTTTCTTCAATCTGATGCTTGGTTTGAACTGCAGCAGATTGCCTTGACCATGTCTAAATGCCTGAAGTTGCTGCCATGTGATTGGTTGATTAGAAATTTGCGTTAACGTGTACTTAGACAGGTGTTCCTAATAAAGTGGCCAGTAAATATATGTACATTATACACAGATTTTGACCCAAGAGTTACAAAAATCGTTTGTTCCTATTCAGTCAACGTAATTAAAGCATGTAATATATATATATATATATATATATATATATATATATATATATATATATATATATATATATATATATATATATACATTTTTAAATGGATTATTAAAAAAATCGATGTGTCGCTTTTTGTCTCTTCGTGCACCTTAATGTGCAGTCAAATAAATATAACGTGAGTAACCATGGAAACAGCAAAAGCATGTTGTCACAAATAAATCATTTCCCTCATCCACTGACATCTTTGCTCTTTAAATCGATATATTTTAAATTGAATCGCATTAGAAAGTCTCCCTAAAACCGCATTTTTTCCTTGGCCTTCAAGTCATATAAAGCATATATTGAATTTACAGTACTATATGTATTTAAGTGGCTCCTCTCTCCTCGTCTTCAGACACACACACACACACCTTTCTCTCACTTCGCCTTTCAAAATGGAGCCAGAAGTAGCTTTTGTAGCATTAGAACAAAGACAAAAAGTGAAAAATAAAGTGAACTTGTGAGGCAGGATATATAATGGTGCAGTGTGGGCTCTTCTGTCTTTGCTATGAACACTGCAGGAGTGTGGAAAGGGTCCAGAAGGAATTGCCCAAACTCAAAAGAGCTTCAGTTGCCCCCCAAATGAAATACAGCACCAGTCAGATATAATCAGCTCCTGTCACATCACAATGGAAATCAACGTACGCACAGAAACACGGCCACAAATATCCTACAATCAGGTCTTTTATTTTGAAGTATCGTCTTTTTATAGACAGGAATGTGAAGTGATTTGTTTGTGTTATTTTTTTCCTGTGGGAGAAGAACGTTTGGCCCCTTTCAGCTACTAGCCTTCACCTTTAAAGGTAGCTGACGCCACAGGGGAAGTTTGGCGTGTTTTTCTTATTTCCTTTTTTTCCATTTTTTGCTGAAATGTTCCTTTGACTAACTCTGTCCTCGACAGAGGGCCTTACTGAGAGTCGGCATAGCACAACTGACGCTCAACGGTCGGGTGTGTGTGTGTGTGGGAAGGGGTGTTTTCATTGGTCCCCTCCCCAGTTCACCTTCACAGTGCTCCTTTTCTACTGGCGGCGAAGAATTCCACCACACGCACTCAAATACACACTTTTACAAAAACCTCTTTCTACTCTATTGCTCAGTGTACCTTGACACATTAACACACACTCACTCAGAAGGCCAGTGGCGACGCTTGCCATGAATCTGCCCTTTAAAGGACTTTCTGACGTCAGCTCCGAACAAGATGTCGTTTTCAGTTGCATCTTCAAGGCCTTTGAAGGGAAGAGGTGACTTTCATCTCTGGTGGTTGGCAAGTTGGCAATGACACCAGAAATCAGAGTTATTTAAGTCTGCTGCTTTTAGTCTGGAAGCAAACTTTGAGTTTTGAACTTGCTTTAGTTCTGCTGTTGACTTGTTCAGCAGTTTTAGACAATATTCTGTAGCAGAAATCGATGTTAAAAGTTTCTTACTTGAAATATAAGAGGTTGTGACCCATCGGGCATGAAGATCTATTATCAAATTCTGCATCGCATATGGGCGTGAAAATACACTTATGTTTTTTAGTGATCTTTATGGTGGGGCTCAAATGTATTGATCTGGAATACAACACAAAATGAGAAGTGTAACTATAAAAAATAGTTTCATTTAACCTTGCTGGATATTGCCTGGAGACTCAGGCAACAACGAAATGGTGACCACTAAGATCGAAAAAAGAAAAACCTCTATGAAGCAAATCTTATAATGAGAAAGCAATGAGAAAACTGCATCAGAGTTCAGAGCTGAGTGTGTAAAGCATTGTGGGGTACCAGCAATTTGTCTTCTTTACCTGATCATTAAATGAATAGTTCAGCCCCAAAAAAGTAAATTCAGTCATTATTTACTCATCCTTGGTTTATCTGCGTATGGTATGTATATATATATATATATATATATATATATATATATATATATATATATATATATATATATATATATATATATATATATATAAAAAACATTATGCTATTTTATGAGACAAGAGGGTTTAATTGAAAAGAAAGGTTAAAAATGTAACTTCGGACATCAGTCCCAAGACATTCAACTAGATATTCTAATGAATGTACCTAAAGGGGTGCTACTGGCTACCATATAGGAGAAAATTAAGGGAAAATGGTTAATATTTAGATTTAGACATTAGTGATTTAATGAGAACAAAATGACAGGCCATTTTCATTCATTCATTCATTTTCTTGTCGGCTTGGTCCCCTTATAAATCCGGAGTCGCCACAGCGGAATGAACGGCCAACTTATCCAGCAAATTTTTATGCAGCGGATGCCCTTCCAGCCGTAACCCATCCCTGGGAAAAAAGAACATTTTATTCTAGCAAATATTTGAAAGTGATTCTGATTTGTTTTCAGTGCACGCTATAAAAAATAAATAAATAAATAAATAAATAAAATAAAAAAAAAAAATAAAAAAAAAATAAATAAAATAAATAAATAAATAAATATAAAATAAAATAAAATAAACAAATAAATAAATAAAAAAATAAATAAAAAAATTCCAACTCAATTGTCCATATCAGGGAATTCTGGGAAAACAGGCCATTTGAAAGTGATTCTGATTTTTTTTTCAGTGCAAGCTAAAAAATAAAATAAAATAAATAAAAATAAAATAAAATAAAATAAAAGTAAAATATAAAATAAAAATAAAATAAAATAAACCACAGGACCACTGACACCAGCTGCATTGAAAGATGGAGATTTTTTTTTTTCTATTCGTTGTGCGGAATCAAAATCCACTAAAACAACACTCTTCCAGCAGTTCCTCGAATCCAACATCTGGTTTGTCATGAGGGGCATACATGAAAACATGAAACTCCAGAGAAAATGTGGATATCATGGTGATGCAATGATGTTCATTGAATTATGTGCTATAACATGTAAACTGGGACCATGAAAGGTAGATAAAAAAAAATAAACTCATGTAAACACCTTCATCATATTATTGTCGTATCCAGGCAAATAATTTGATTATTGGTATCCATGTAAACGTAGTGACAATGAAATATAAAGGACATCCACTAAATAATACCTAATAATACCCCATTGAGTGAGAGACTAGTAATGCCCTGATGCTCCACAGAGAGATTTAAAAGGTCTATCTCCTATCCCAACCACTGTCAGGATTTTAATGAAGTGGTATAATATGTGTTTTTTTTGTGTTTTTTTTTTTTGCTCAGTTATTTACTGTGTTGTGATGTGTAGTTGGTGCAAAGAGTGTGTTGTTGTACTGTTGTTTGGTGTTATGTTGTTCTGTTGTTTTTGGTATTTGTTGTTTAATAATTTATTGTGTTTTGATGTAGCGACATGGTGGCACAATGGGTAGCGTCGTTGCCTCACAGCAAGAAGGAGGCTGGTTCGAGCCCCGGCTGGGTAAGTTGGCATTTCCAACGCAATCTCACGGCAATTCGTAACTTTTTGATTTAGTGGCTAATTCATATAAATTTGTATAATCTAATTCACACAATTTAGTATGATTTGCTCATAACCCAATGACTGTTGGGGTTAGGGGTGGGGATGGGTGCCACGGCTCCTTTTTAAAATTGTACATTTTCGTACGACTAAACTCATATGAATTCATACAAATTAGTCACTAAACTGACAAAATGTAAAATACTTTACTTAAAATATGTTTTCTTGTGAGATCAGGCTGGCATTTCTATGTGGAGTTTGCATGTTCTCCTATGTTCGCATGGTTTTCCTCCAGGTGCTCCGCTTTCCCCCATAATCCAAGCACATGTGCTATAGGTGAATTGAATAAGTTAAATTGGCCATAGTTTATGTGTGGTTGGGAATGCAAGAGTGTCTGGGAGTTTCCCATTGCTGGGTTAGTATATGCTCTATAAGTTGGCAATTTAGCCCGCTGTGGCAACCCCTGATTAATAAAGAGACTAAGCTGAAAAGAAAATTAATGAATGGTGATGTATGGTGATATTATTGGTGTCAAATGATTTTCCCATCACATGTGTTAAAAAAAGTTCTCTACTACTACTACTACTTATATTTTATGCACATTTTGAGAATTTATGCTCATCTGTGTTTACATCCAGTCTTTTATACTCAATATTTTAAAAACGACTTAAAAACAGGTGGATGGAAACACCGATATTAAAAAATATCTAATTAACTAATTTACCTTTTTTAATAAATATTTTTTTCAAAAACGGGTATCTACACAATAATGTTCATACTTGGAAATAAATGCATACTTGAGGAATAGTAGTACTCCCTTTAATAATATCTTACAGTTGTTAGTTTAGCAGTAAAAATTAACAGTAGTAAAAATTTAATTTAATTTTGATGACAATTCACCTTGGAATACTTCAAGGCTTAGTTCTTGGAACACTGCTTTCACGTTGAACAGAAATAATTAAAACACAGATATTTTCAACATTTTGCTTATGAGGCAGCATGGTGCAAGAAGGTTGCTGGTTTGAGTCCTGGCTGGGCAAGTTGACATTTCTGTGAGGAGTTTGCATGTTCTCCCCTTGCTTGAGTGGGTTCCCCTGAGTGCTCCGATTTCCCCCACAAGTCCAAAGACATGAGCTTTAGATGAATTGAATAAACTAAATTGTCTACAGTGTGTGTGTGTGTGAATGAGTGTGTATGGGTGTTTCCCAATACTGGGTTGCAGCTGAAAGGGCATCCGCTGCGTAAAACATATGCTGGATAAGTTGGCGGTTGATTCTGCTGTGGCGACCTCTGAAATAGAGATTAAGCCGCAAGAAAAGGAATGAATGAAATTTGCTGCTTATACCTACCCCTAAAGGAAGCATACTAATTCTCAAAACTCCAAAGTGCACAGCTGACATGACTATAAAAACTCTGACTGCTATATCGAATAAAGAAAATTATGTTTTATTAGACCTCGTGTAAAAACTTTTTAATTTCTAACGCTCGATAAATGTTCTGTTAAGTCCCCATCATCTGTTGAGAACTTGGATGTGTAATTTGACTGTCAGTGAAGACATCAATAAGATATTCGCACAACACTCGTACAATCACACATGCTTGAGGGTATAGTGAATGTCTGAATATTTGAACATACTTAAAGTTATTACCAGCACTTGAATGGAAATCAGCGTGAAATATTTTCATTTATCTGGAACATTCTCTTGCTTATAGCCACTACATGGACACACACACACACACACACACACACACACACACACACACATACACACACACACACAGGGACACTTGAGAGAGGGATAATGGAGCTCATGCAGTGAAGTGCTGTTGATAATGAGGCAGATGTCTGTCTGCAGGGCTGACACAGCAGGGACACACACACACACACACACATACACACAAACTGGCTTTTTTGGCCACCCTTGTCCTCGTTCCCTCCTCCTGAAGTTTTAATTACCCCTCTCCAGACGCACAGAGGTGTGATGCTTCTGCGTGTTTGTATGCTGAAGGTCAGGCCGCGTAGCCTCAGAGTAACACAGTTGAGTCCAGGTCTCCCCTTTCTCACAGCAGCTCCAACCAATCAGAGGCCCCTCCTCACATTCCTCCAGCCAATCACAACTCTCCATTCCAGCCTCCAAAAAGCCAATCGTGCTGATTAATTTATTCAGAGCCCCCTCCCCCTCGCCCTCTCCTGCTGGAATGAGTCTTTTTTTATACGCCTCCAGCCCCCTGTTTCTTTATTGCGTTTGTACAAGAATGCGGCGTATTCTTTTTTTCCGCTCTCTTTTTGTATGTAACCCCTCTCTCTTTTCCCCCCCTTCCTCTCCAAAGTAATTAGACAGAGGCGTGTAAAAAGGAGAAATTCATTTCTTTGAGGGAAACGGGGAAAGAAAGGAAGAGCGATAGAGAAAGACAGACATAGAGAATGAGAGAGGAAAGCATAAACTCGCACCGTTGAGTGTTATTGTGCACAGAGGAAATAAAAAACCAGGATTACTGATAAATAAACCCTCCTCGCGCTCACACACACACACACGCTTTCTCTACTCCTTGCCAATTGCCAGAGGGTTGAGAGGCTGACATCATCGCTTCCTGTAGTAAACAGGTGTGAGGAGGGATATGAAAAATAAAAGAAGAGGCTCTGCTCGGAAAACTCCTTTTCTTTATCGTGGTGCTTTAGCCGAGGTTTGAGGATCGCTCTGACCTTCGCTTTCATGGCCCCCTCACACCCTCTGCTTTAATTCAAAGTGCTTTTCTTCAAATGATCTGTAATCTCAGGAGAAGAAGAAAAAACATCAAGCTGAAGCCGGATGGGTGCACACAATGGGTTTCTGGTAATGGCTTAGTTTTGAGTTTGTTTATTAAGAATGAAGAGAACATGAAAAAAAGGCTGTGCTTCAGCATCCTGATGAGCTGAATCAAACATTGAAGACGGTTATTCTACATAACAGATGTCTTTAGTACGGAACCCCGGAAGGGTAGTGGAGGAGAAAAAAATTGGCTGGGTGAAAAAAAATAATGGGTGAAAGAATAAAATGGGTGGGAGGAAAATATATATTTCTAGGTTTTTGCGTTCTCTCGCAAAGTTTTGCGTTCCCTCGCAAAGATGTTTTGCGTTCCCTTGCAAAGTTTTGCGTTCTCTCGCAAAGATGTTTTGCGTTCTCTCGCAAAACTGTTTCTCCACAATCACTTCATGTTCACTTTACTCATGTAAACCCTCCCGTTTTTGCCGAAATTCTCCCGTATTTTACCATTCTATTCCACTTTCTTTACATTACTGTGCGTCGCCTTTCATATGCTACCTCTGAACCAGTGAATGCATGTATAAGCGCTGACTGACAGACGCGCTCCATACAATAAACTGATCCTAGATCAGCGTCTGTACGCGCCATTTACAGAGGAGCACAGAGAAGCGGTTGTATGTTTAAACTGACAAATACACTGAATAATATGTAAACATCTCCGTCCTGCATGTTTTATTGTTAACAGCTTTTTTCTCTTAAATGAGCACAAACAGTTTCTAAAGTAATGGACTGCTTTCATTATTGATCTGTGCATTCTTACAGAGTAGAATGCTAAAATATGGGAGAATTTCGGCAAAAACGGGAGGGTTAACATGAGTGAAGTGAACAGGAAGTGTTTGTGGAGAGACAGTTTTGCGAGAGAACGCAAAACATCTTTGCGAGGGAACGCAAAACTTTGCGAGGGAACGCAAAACATCTTTGCAAGAGAACGCAAAACTTTGCGAGGGAACGCAAAACATCTTTGCGAGGCAACGCAAAACTTTGCGAGAGATAATAAATATAATATAATATAATATAATATAATATAATATAATATAATATAATATAATATAATATAATATAAACATTACACAATGCACTTATTATCAACATAAACTTATTAACATACATAATTTTTATTGTACTTATTATTTGAAAAATTATCTGCAAGTAGTTACATCTGTAATTCATGTCTGTAATTATGTGTACACTTTCGCCTGTTTCACACCGCAAACGAAAGCAGTGCATGAGCAGCGCGTGCGCAGCGTATATTGAGAGCAGAAGCAGCACGCAGGCGTTTGCCTTTCGCACCAGTTGCGTCTGCAGCGTGCAGCTCTTCGGCAGCTGCTGCAGAGATCAATCCATCTCTGTCTATTTTATCTAGTTACATATCTCTCTCTATATACAAATACACTTTTTAAAAAAGCTTTTCATCTGCAGCAAGGCCCATGGCAACTTTCTCCTATGCTGTTTCTTTTACCAGCAAGTCTTTATTTTACAAATTATATAGACCATACAGTGCAGTATGCTTCTCAAGCCCTATGAGGAGTGTCATTCATGTCTGGTGCACTCAGAAGACAATCGCCTGTGACATCATGTCATTTGGTATTTGATTTTCAGGTTGTTGTAGGCCTAGTTATAATAATATTTATACAATATAGTTATAATGATATTTACACATGATCAAACTAGTGTTACTTTCTCCCCTTCAGTAATGTCAAGCGGCAGTGTAACAGCTTGAGCAAAGGATGAGACGGACAAAAGTAATCAATGCATGCCCTTCTGTTACTTATTTTCGTGTCGTCAGGTTCACAGTGCAAACAGCTCCTGGGTGGGATAACTTGAGTGAACATAAAACAGTGTCGAATAAAACTTTCTTCCACTGCTTCAGCTCCACAGCACACAGCCAGCTCACATTATCCAGCATGCGTGTTGAAGTACACGATACCCACAATACACTTGGCTTTATACTACAACTCCTGTAAACAGCAGTCTTACAGCGGCCACTTCCTCTCTCCTGCAACACTAGTGTGCAACTTAAGCAAAACGGATACTATAATTGTTTTACATTTGGTTTTGTGGTTCGGGCCTAAAAAAAATGTTTGTTGCAGTTTTTAATCGTTTAAGTTCATTTGATTGACTGTATATAAATCAGTTGATATAATAATGCATTTATTGGGTAAAATAGCTACTTTTTACTGCCATTCAATGTGTTCTGGTCATTATCAATGCACTGTCACTTTGATTGAGCGTGAGTAGTGCGGCAAAAATAGACCCAGCGCTAAAACTATCGCGGCACTGCTTATTCAGCGACGCTCGCGCCTAGCGCTGCTTCTGTGTGCGGTATGAAAGTTATAATCTGTTAACATGGACGCTGAAAAAACAAGCACTGCTCAGCTCGCTTATGCTTGCGGTGTGAAACAGGCTTTACACTGTTAACCCAGACCAAACCCATCATACCACCCAACCTATCCCTGACCTTAACCATATAGCACCATATGTGTAGTGCACTACAGTATGAATATAAGTACATTCTACTTATTTTTTGATGTACGTACATAGCAATAAAGGCCACCAGTACCATTTGAAATTGGTAAATGGGTGTCTATGTATCACCATGCACTAAATCTATTAATTTAGCTTCAGCCAGCACAGGATTGCATCATAAACATGCCATCTTCCAAGGTATGTCATTGTGGCCTAATTTTAAGGTAGGACAACATTAGAGTATCTCATTAGTTAGGCAGCATGCAGATTGCACTGTACAGTATACTCACAAGCTATTTATGACACAAAGAGCTTCTATGTAGAGCACTACATAGAAGTTCAATCAACATCCACTTCTGTTGGGAAATTTCCTTAGAAGGCTGCTGCCTATGCAGGTAATAAGCTCTAGGCAACTTGCTAGGTTTTAAAACCGTGTTAATGTTTCTCTGTCTCTCTCTGATTCACATACTCTCATTACATCCATGTGTGTTTGACATGTCAGGCGGATGTTAAATATTAATGCTTGTCTGAATAAAACAGCAGAGTTACGGCTCTTCCTTATTGTTCTGGTTCTTTTGTCTCTCTGTGTAAATCTCATCTACTTTACAGTATATTCCACTCGGAATAAAGGAAGATCCCATCAGAAATATACTGACTGCCAGTCAACCTGCTCTTCTGCTCCTGCTAAGAGTCTCCTTTCCATACGGCCTCTCTTTGTCGTACCATTTGTTTGCACTCTTTTTTGTTCTCTCACTCTCTCTCTCTCATCAGAGTTTCACTAGGATGAACACTCTCACTTACATCTAAACCTAGTGGGAAGTCATTATCTGCATTTCATCATCCAGTGTTTTTGCTTTCAGCGTGGACATTCACAGCCAATCAAAGGACAGCTAATTACTAGATCCCAAAAGTGGGGTTATGAGATTTAATTTGAACTTCTTTAAAATTTCTCAGATGACAATTGTTTTTTTAAGAATGTAGATTTAAAAAACGAATTCAAATTTACCCACAGACTTGCATTTACTGTGAGCTATGAGGTTGTTGATAGATGATAAATAATTTTTTAAGCTGTTTTGCATGGATGCAGGAAGGACGTCAAAATCCAGAAGACCACTGGTTGCAGTGAGATTTTCTTATGGGGTTTTGTGATGGGGATTTTAATAAATAAAGTAAAATTATGTCTGTGCTAAACACAACTTGATCATACTTGAATGTTTTTAAAATCACTCCCAAAGGTTTGTAGCAAGGTAATTACCAATTTTTAGAAATAAAAAAAAAAAGGTTAAAATTTGTATTTTCAGCATATTTGAGTACACTTCATTCTGAAAATGATTATTTTTATCAATTTTTCTTAATATATATTGGTGCATTTGACCAAAACAGATTTATTAAACATATATATTTATTAAAATAATATTTCAGTCACAAAACATCTTTAGAAATGTAAAGATAATACAAATAATTAAAGCAAAGTATTGAAAAAAATTACAAATTGCAACATTTCAGCAAAATTGTATATATTTTTTGTTTGTCCTGAATTTTGTTATTTAATATACACCCTAACATATACATTTGGGTGTACTAATTTTCAAGCCTTTATTGTAAATAATTTTGTTAGATTAGCTCCAGATTTGGCTTAAGTACTGACTAAACTGAGGGTACAAACAGCATATATAGCATATATTCTTGACCTAGGAGTCACTTTGAATGTTGATTTGGAAAACTCATTTTAAGAGATTATGTGAAATGAAAGTTCCCCTTCGGTTGGGGAACTTCAGTGCTATTAAGTGGATTTGATATTGAAAAGCCACGTATGGGAAGGATTCGGTTCAGAAGCCGCTTGTCTGAAAGAGTATTGAACGGGCCAATGAATGCAATGAATTGGCAGCGTAAGCTTGCACAGGTGTGCTTCATTGCCAATTATCCCAGCATATAAGCACACCTGGAGCGAGCAAACGCCATACTTTTCGCTTCAGAGACTTTCTGATCGAGTCGATGAGGGTTCCTCCTGCTGTGATCCAGTGATTCCGAGCGAACGAGAGCATTCTCCCGGTCCAGAGTGTGTACACGCAGCGGCAGACGGTCGAGCTGGGTTTCTCCCTTGCCTGGCGTTCTTTGGGTCCGGTCCTCCAGAGCGGTGCGAATCAAGTTGCAAACTTCACAGAAAGAGCAACACAGTCGTGCAGCACATTTTCAGGACGGCGCTCCGACTGTGCGTTTCTGGATGCGGTGGTTTCCTGTCCTCGGATGATGGGCACGGGCACTGCGTTGCATGCCTGGGGGGTCCAGCATGTTAATGCGCTGCTCGCGGGCAGTTCATGTCGTCATTGCGATGCCATGACTGTTGCACAGTAAAGATCGCGGCTAGCCTTTGCAAAAGGGCGAACCACCCCAGTTGTCCCCTGTTCTGCAGCGGGCACTCAGGCAGATCTGAGGGTTTCAGCGAGAGATAATCCGTCACCCACGGGCCCGCGGACCTCCCGCTCCTCTAAGCGCTCCATCCAAGCTTCGGGCGGGGGAAGCGATGCGTCTAACAGATGGTAGCCCTTACGCTCGATGACACCGGAGACCAGACGTCCACCGCGGCATTGCAGGGTGGGCTTTCATTGACCGATGATGATCCAGACCCGCTCGCCCCCTCCGGACAGGTGAGCGCTGTCAAACGGATCCTGAAACGGACATGCTAGCCGTGCTTTCCCGGGCTGCTTCGGCCGTGGGTTGGAGATGGTTTATCCCCCAGCTCCGCGGCCGGACCGACTAGAGGGGTGTCCCCTTCTTCCCGGAGGTGCACAGTAGGCTCACGCGTTCTTGAAGGGCACTTTTTTCTGCTCGTGCTGTGTGTCCCTCTACCCTCACCACTCTTGACGGTAGAACGGCCAGGGGGTATGTGGCGATTCCTCAGGTTGAGTGCGCGATGGCGGTTAATCCGCGCGGCGCCTCTTCTTGGCGGGGTCCGCCTTGTATTCCAGCCAAAGCCTGTAAGTTATCTGCCTCCCTCGGAGCTAGAGCTTACAAGGCTGCGGGCCAGGCTGTCTCCGCCTTGCATGCGATAGCCACCTACCAGTGCTACCAAGCGCAGGCGCTGGCCGAGCTGCACGAGGGTGGGTCCAACCCAGGCTTATGAGCTTCGCACCACCGCCGACTAAGCTCTTCAGACTACTAAGTTCGCTGCGTGTGCGTTGGGGAGGACAATGTCCACACTAGTGATCCAGGAACGTCACCCCCAGCTGATATGCGCGAAGTCGACAAAGTCCACTTTCTTGACTTCCCCATATCCCAAGCTGGCATGTTCGCGACACCGTCTGTGAATTCACCCAGGAATTCGAGGCGGTGAGAGAGCAGTCTGATGGGTGATGTCTTATCAGCGTAGGCGCCCGCCTACGAGAGCTGCACCGCCCCCGCACACGCCTCTGGCGAAGCGAGCGCGCCGAGCACCTCGGAAGCAGGCAGCCCCCCTCCCCAGAACGCCGTTAAGTCCGGCAACAGACCGCGAATCGTCCCTGGGACAGGCCACCTGGAGAAGAGGGAACTTGCTCTTTCCCTGCTGGAGGGCGGGGCCCCATTTCCAAAGGCACTTTTACTGCCATGAAAACATCATGAAAGAGCACTTTTCCACTTCGCCGGATGTGACAGCCCGAAATCTGCCAGTCTGGGACGCTATGCTTTCTAGCTTGCAGATTCGGTGCGTTTCACCAGTGGCTCACGAGCGCTGGGAGGACGGTCTCCTTTCTCCCACCCCTCGAGCCTCCCTTCCGGAGCTCGGGTACGGAGTGAGAGCAAATATCTCACCTCTAGCTTTTCCGTGGGAGCCGCGCGCTTTCCAGATCAGCACACCCACTCCGCACTGCCCCACTGCTGGTACGTCAGCAATTGTAGCGATGGGTCCATTAGCGAGAGCTCTGCCTGCCTGGTTAGCGCGGGCCAGCTCTTCGCGGTGGCTCATACGCACAATCAGACTCAGCTATGCGATTCAGTTCGTGAAACGGCTCCCCAAGTCATGGGTGTGTATTCATCTGTCTTGTGAGAGGAGATTGCTGTCCTCCTGGCGAAGGATGCAATCGAGCCGCTCCCTCCAGCCGAGATGGAGAGCGGGTTTTACAGCCCACACTTCATCGTGCCCAAAAAGAGCGGTGGGTCACGGCCAATCCTAGATCTGCGTGTTTTGAACCGCTGTCTGCACAAGCTGCCGTTCAGAATGCTCACGCAGAAGCACATCCTCCGATGCGTTCCTCCTCTGGGTTGGTCTGCAGCATTAGACCTGATGGACGTGTATTTCCATGTCTCCACTCTTCCTCGCCACCGTCAGTTTCTGCGGTTTGCGTTTGAAGGTCGAGCTTGGCAATACAAAGCCCTCCCCTTCGGGCTCTCTCTGTCTCCGGCCGTCCTCACTAAGCCCGCGGAGGGTGCCTTAGCGCCCCTTCGGCTTGTGGGCATCCGCATACTCAATTTTCTTGATGACTGGCTGATTGTTTGCCCTCTCTCGGAGCAATTGTTTATGCACAGAGACAATTGATTATGCACGAGCCGCGTCAGATCCCTTTGATCCTCGACTCAGTATCTTTCTGTCCCTGAAGACAGCTCTGCTGGTCGCGTTGATATTGATTAGAGGGTCGGGGACCCGGAGGCATTTTTTCGGTCAGTGACTCGTGCCTGTAATTGGGCAGGCTTTCTCTCACGTCCTGAGACCCTGCCCGCGATATGTGCCCAAGGTTCCTACCACTCCGTTTTTATACCAGGTAGTGAGCCTGCAAGCACTGCCCTCGGAGGAGGCAGACATAGCCCTTTGTTTATTGTCCAGTTCGCGTCTTGCGTATTATCCGGACCGCAATCAGAGTTTAGATCATCTGAGCAGCTCTTCGTCTGTTATGGCGGTCGGCAGCAGGGAAGTGCCGTACCGAATTAAGTTTTCCCACTGGTTTGTGGATGCCATTTTCTCGCTTATCAGAGCCGAGGTGAGCCGCGTCCCCCGATAGTGCGTGCGCACTCCACTCGGAGCTTCGCATCCTCTCGAGCGCGCGCACGCGGCGCCTCTCTAACAGACATCTGTAGAGCTGCGGGCTGGGTGACACCCAACACATTTGCAAGGTTTTACAATCTGCGAGTGGAGCCAGTTTCCTCAAGGGTATTAGGTAACCCTTTGGTGATTGAGGAAACAACTCGGTAGGGTGTTGAAACACGCTTGTGGCGCCATTCTCCCTAACACGGAGTTACTTTTTATCTGTCAGTAAAGTTCCCCGTCAGGTGAGCCCTGCAGATTCCTTCGTGGCCCCAGAAGTAACCCTTCGTTCCCCGAGGAGGGGAACGGAAGTGCTATACTCCGTCGCCATAATGACTGTCCCTTAGCTGTTTGAAAGTCTCTTCAGCTTAAAAGGATGGCGTTTGCTCGCTCCAGGTTTTATGCTGGGATAATTGGAAATGAAGCACACCTGTGCAAGCTTACGCTGCCAATTCATTGCATTCATTGGCCTGTTCAATACTCTTTCAGACAAGCGGCTTCTGAACCGAATCCTTCCCATACGTGGATTTTCAATATCAAATCCACTTAATAGCACTTCCGTTCCCCTCCTCGGGGAACGAAGGGTTACTTCTGTAACCTCGAACGTTCCCATATTAAATTGAGCTTGCAGCTGCATGGGTGTCTTGTCACTCTTTTTCTTTTTTTTTTGCTTTTTCTTTCTGTGTAAATGTTGATATATGATGTTATAAATATGATGATAATGTCATATATTTGTATTGTAATACCCTCATATTTGTCCACATGTGCTATTACATATATTGATAGCATTTAGACCGATCAGAATTAACGATGGGCTACTGAGTGAAGCAAGACTAGATCTTGACCACCAGTCAAATTTGTTCTGTAATAAATTATGTGCATAATTGACAATTTTCTTTAGATATTTTACCATTTATTATATTATTTAGAAATTATCTGAAGCATTTTTATGCTTTTATTTATGTTAGAAAAAAAATGGGGGGAAAAAATTGGGAAAGAAGGAATGATTAAATTAAATAATTAACCAAGCCAGTTTTTCTAAACTCAGCAGCATTTCAAGGGTATCTCAGTAACTGACATGCCCCCTGGATTTTTAACTGATTGATATGTTGACTTGCCGGCTGTCGAACCTAAACTTACACTGTAAACGATTTCTGTTGTTTTCACAGTATTATACTGCATTTCTCAACAGTTTTTTACTGTATAAGCTGTGCACAGTGTGTTACTGTATATATTGTTGTTTTCACAGTATAATAATGTATTTTCAACTTTTCTATACTGTGAACATGGTTAAAAGTATGTTACTGTACATTTTACAATGAATTTTGGGGAAAAATCAGTTACTGTGCATCTAAATACAGTACTGCAAATGACCAAGAACAACTCCACACACACTATATATTATGATTACTATGTTTATTTATTTTTTGACAAATTATTTTGTGAAGTAATTAACCTAACCAGTTTCTTCAGACTGTTCAGTGCATTAAACTGTCCCCTGGTTTTCCATTTTTGGGTGCACTGCACCTTCATTTTATAAGGTAACATGGAAATATTAAATAATATTTAATAAACATAACTTTGCGCTAAACCAAAACGTAAATTGGAACAAAAATAATTGATTCACGTAACCAAAGACTGTTAAACACACAAAATAATTTCAAAGTCAGCTTAAATGTCAGAGTGACCAACCTGCTTTAGACGGATTCAAGAATATTGGGCACCCATATGGGCCACCGTAGAGGTCACATATCTCCGCATTTTCAAAACAACATTTTAAAATACGCACAATTTTAATAAATAAACCACAAACTTGAGTTTAAAACAACAACATTCTCGCATGAAAAACGTTTAAAACTTTATTTCATAACACATTTATTATCGAGTCATCGAAGACAGGGGCATGTCTCAATAATGTCTAGGCCGATTAAAGCATGAGGTTTGCCGGATACATGAGTTATGGAGCGCCGTCAACCCCTGGAGGTCAGAATCTCCCCTATCGGCAAAGCACACTTAAAATTAGACATGATATCTATAAATAAACCACAGATTTGAGTTTGGAAGAACTACATTCTCGCATAAAAAACGGTTAAAACTTAATTTCGTGACATATTAAACACAATATTTATGATCTGGCTTTTCCCTGCTGAAAAAAACGGCGTAAACCAGCCTAGGCTGGTTGGCTGGTTTTAGCTGGTCGACCAGGCTGGTTTTAGAGGGGTTTTGGCCATTTCCAGGCTGGTTTCCAGCCATTTCCAGCCTGTTCTTAGCTGGTCAGGCTGGGAGATGACCAGCTAAAACCAGCTTGACCAGCCTAACCAGGCTGTGAGCTAAGCCAAAGCCAGCTATGTCCAGCTTAAACCAGGCTGGTCAAGCTGGTTTTAGCTGGATTTTTCAGCAGGGAAACTATTGTAAAACCATTGTAAAACGATTGTAAAACGATGGTAAAGCGATTGTAAAACCATTGTAAAACCATTGTAAAACCATTGTAAAGCGATTGTAAAACCATTGTAAAACCATTGTAAAACCATTGTAAAACCATTCTAAAACCATTGTAAAACAATGGTAAAACGATCATAAAACCATTGTAAAACGATTGTAAAACCATTGTAAAACCATTGTAAAACGATTGTATCCCTGCTGAAAAAAACAGCTTAAACCAGCCTAGGCTGGTTGGCTGGTTTTAGCTGGTCGACCAGGCTGGTTTTAGAGGGGTTTTGGCTATTTCCAGGCTGGATTCCAGCCATTTCCAGCTTGGTCTAAGCTGGTTAGGCTGGAAAATGACCAGCTAAATCCAGCTAAAACCAGCTTGGTTTAAGCTGGACATAGCTGGTTATGGCTGGGCTCCCAGCCTGGCTAGGCTGGTCAAGCTGGTTTTAGCTGGTCATCTCCCAGCCTGACCAGCTAAGAACTGGCTGGAAACCAGCCTGGAAATGGCCAAAACCCCTCTAAAACCAACCTGGTCGACCAGCTAAAACCAGCCAACCAGCCTAGGCTGGTTTAAGCTGTATGTTTCAGCCTGGATATCGTTTTACCATCGTTTTATCATCGTTTTACAATCGTTTTACAATCGTTTTACCATCGTTTTACAATCGTTTTACAATGGTTTTACAATCATTTTACAATGGTTTTACACAGGTTTTACAATGGTTTTACCATCATTTTACAATGGTTTTACCAACGTTTTACAATGGTTTTACCATCGTTTACAATGGTTTTACAATCATTTTACCATCGTTTTACAATGGTTTTACAATGGTTTTACAATGGTTTTACAAAGGTTTTACAATCGTTTTACAATGGCTTTACAATCGTTTTACCATCGTTTTACAATCGTTTTACAATGGTTTTACCATCGTTTTACAATGGTTTTACAATCGTTTTACCATCGTTTTACAATCATTTTACAATTGTTTTACCATCGTTTTACGATCATTTTACCATCGTTTTACAATGGTTTTACAATTGTTTTACCATCGTTTTACAATGGTTTTATGATCTTTTACGATCGTTTTACAATGGTTTTACAATGGTTTTACCATCGTTTTACAATGGTTTTACAATGGTTTTACCATCGTTTTACGATCATTTTACCGTAGTTTTACAATGGTTTTACAATCGTTTTATCATTGTTTTACTATGGTTTTACAATCCTTTTACGATCGTTTTACGATCGTTTTACAATGGTTTTACAATGGTTTTACCATCGTTTTACAATGGTTTTACAATGGTTTTACAATCGTTTTACCATCGTTTTACAATCGTTTTACAATGGTTTTACCATCGTTTTACGATCATTTTACTATCATTTTACAATCGTTTTACAATCGTTTTACCATCGTTTTACAATGGTTTTACGATCGTTTTACGATCGTTTTACAATGGTTTTACAATGGTTTTACCATCGTTTTACCATCGTTATACAATCGTTTTACCATCGTTTTACAATCGTTTTAAAATCGTTTTAAAATGGTTTTACAATCGTTTTACAATGGTTTTACCATCGTTTTACAATCGTTCAACAATCATTTTACCCTCGTTTTACAATCGTTTCACAATGGTTTTACAATGGTTTTACAATCGTTTTACAATGGTTTTACCATCGTTTTACAATCGTTTTACAATTGTTTTACCATTATTTTACAATTGTTTTACAATGGTTTTACCATCGTTTTACAAGGGTTTTACAATGGTTATACCATCGTTTTACAATGGTTTTACCATCGTTTTACAATCGATTTACAATGGTTTTACCATCGTTTTACAATTGTTTTACAATGGTTTTACCATCGTTTTACAATGGTTTTACAATGGTTTTACAATCGTTTAACAATGGTTTTACCATCGTTTTACCATCATTTTACGATCGTTTTACCATCGTTTTACAATGGTTTTACAATCGTTTTACAATTGTTTTAACATCGTTTTACAATCGTTTTACCATTGTTTTACCATCGTTTTACCATCGTTTTACAATGGTTTTACAATGGTTTTACCATCGTTTTACAATGGTTTTATCATCGTTTTACAATCGTTTTACAATGGTTTTACCATCGTTTTACGATCGTTTAACAATGGTTTTACAATGGTTTTACAATGGTTTTACCATCGTTTTACAATGGTTTTATCATCGTTTTACAATCATTTTACAATGGTTTTACCATCGTTTTACAATTGTTTTACAATGGTTTTACAATCGTTTCACAATGGTTTTACCATCATTTTACAATGGTTTTACAATGGTTTTACAATCGTTTTACCATCCTTTTACAATCGTTTTACAATAGTTTTACAATGGTTTTACCATTGTTTTACGACCGTTTTAAAATCATTTTACAATGGTTTTACAATCGTTTTACAATCTTTTTACCATCATTTTACAATCGTTTTACAATGGTTTTACCATCGTTTTACAATGGTTTTACAATGGTTTTACAATGGTTTTACCATCGTTTTACAATCGTTTTACAATGGTTTTACCATCGTTTTACAATCGTTTTACAATTGTTTTACCATCCTTTTTCTAATTGTTTTACAATGGTTTTACCATCGTTTTACAATCGTTTTACAATGGTTTTACTATCGTTTTACAATGGTTTTACCATCGTTTTACAATCGATTTACAATGGTTTTACCATCGTTTTACAATCGTTTTACAATGGTTTTACCATTGTTTTACAATGGTTTTACAATGGTTTTACCATCGTTTTACCATCATTTTACGATCGTTTTACCATCGTTTTACAATGGTTTTACAATCGTTTTACCATTGTTTTACCATCGTTTTACAATCGTTTTACAATGATTTTACCATCGTTTTACAATCGTTTTACAATCGTTTTACCATCGTTTTACAATCGTTTTACAACGGTTTTACCATCGTTTTACGATCGTTTTACAATGGTTTTACAATGGTTTTACAATGGTTTTACCATCGTTTTACAATGGTTTTACCATCGTTTTACAATCGTTTTACAATGGTTTTACCATCGTTTTACGATCGTTTAACAATGGTTTTACAATGGTTTTACAATGGTTTTACCATCGTTTTACAATGGTTTTACCATCGTTTTACAATCATTTTACAATGGTTTTACCATCGTTTTACAATAGTTTTACAATGGTTTTACAATCGTTTTACAATGGTTTTACCATCGTTTTACCATCATTTTACAATGGTTTTACAATGGTTTTACAATCGTTTTACCATCCTTTTACAATCGTTTTACAATAGTTTTACAATGGTTTTACCATTGTTTTACGACCGTTTTTAAATCATTTTACAATGGTTTTACAATCGTTTTACCATCATTTTACAATCGTTTTACAATGGTTTTACCATCGTTTTACAATGGTTTTACAATGATTTTACAATCGTTTTACCATCGTTTTACAATGGTTTTACCATCGTTTTACGATCATTTTACTATCGTTTTACAATGGTTTTACAATCGTTTTACCATCGTTTTACAATGGTTTTACGATCGTTTCACGATCGTTTTACAATGGTTTTACAATGGTTTTACCATCGTTTTACAATCGTTTTACAATGGTTTTACCATCGTTTTACGATCATTTTACCATCGTTTTACAATGGTTTTACAATCGTTTTATCATCGTTTTACAATGGTTTTACGATCGTTTTACAATCGTTTTACAATGGTTTTACAATGGTTTTACCATCGCTTTACAATGGTTTTACAATGGTTTTACCATCGTTTTACAATCTTTTTACAGGGGTTTTACCATCGTTTTACGATCATTTTACAATCGTTTTACAATGGTTTTACAATGGTTTACAATGGTTTTCACCTGATGAAGACCATGTCGGTCGAAACGTAGTGTTTTTGTAATTTTGTCAAAATAAAATTTTTTTGAGAGCTAAAGTGGCAGTGTGCCGATTTACTTTGAATCTTTTGCTACTTATGTTTGTTTTTTGATCGTGCACCTGCCTTCAAGATTTTTCTAAATGTGCGCACATTTCTGTTTTTTGCAAGATTTACAATGGTTTTACCATCATTTTACAATGGTTTTACTATCGTTTTACGATCGTTTTACAATGGTTTTACAATGGTTTTACCATCGTTTTACCATCGTTATACAATCGTTTTACCATCGTTTTACAATCGTTTTACAATCTTTTTACAATCGTTTTAAAATCGTTTTACAATGGTTTTACAATGGTTTTACGATCGTTTTACCATCGTTTTACAATCGTTTTACAATCGTTTTACCATCGTTTTACAATCGTTTCACAATGGTTTTACAATGGTTTTACAATGGTTTTACCATCGTTTTACAATCGTTTTACAATTGTTTTACCATCATTTTACAATTGTTTTACAATGGTTTTACCATCATTTTACAATTGTCTTACAATGGTTTTACCATCGTTTTACAATGGTTTTACCATCGTTTTACAATTGATTTACAATGGTTTTACCATCCTTTTACAATCGTTTTACAATGGTTTTACCATCGTTTTACAATGGTTTTACAATGGTTTTACAATCGTTTTACAATGGTTTTACCATCGTTTTACCATCATTTTACGATCGTTTTACCATCATTTTACAATGGTTTTACAATCGTTTTACAACCGTTTTAACATCGTTTTACAATCGTTTTACAATCGTTTTACAATCGTTTTACCATTGTTTTACGATCGTTTTACAATCGTTTTACAATGGTTTTACCATCATTTTACAATTGTTTTACAATCGTTTTACAATCGTTTTACAATGGTTTTACCATCGTTTTACGATCGTTTTACCATCGTTTTACAATGGTTTTACCATCGTTTTACAATTGTTTTACAATGGTTTTACCATCGTTTTACGATCGTTTAACTATGGTTTTACAATGGTTTTACAATGGTTTTACCAACGTTTTACAATGGTTTTACCATCGTTTTACAATCATTTTACAATGGTTTTACCATCGTTTTACAATGGTTTTACAATGGTTTTACAATGGTTTTACCATCGTTTTACCATCATTTTACAATGGTTTTACAATGGTTTTACCATCCTTTTACAATCGTTTTACAATGGTTTTACAATGGTTTTAACATTGTTTTACGACCGTTTTAAAATCATTTTACAATGGTTTTACCATCGTTTTACAATCGTTTTACAATGGTTTTACCATCGTTTTACAATCATTTTACAATGGTTTTACCATCGTTTTACAATGGTTTTACAATCGTTTTACAATGGTTTTACCATAGTTTTACAATGGTTTTACAATGGTTTTACAATCGTTTTACCATCGTTTTACATTGGTTTTACAATCGTTTTACAATGGCTTTACAATGGTTTTACCATCGTTTTACAATTATTTTACAATCGTTTTACAATCGTTTTACAATGGTTTTACAACCGTTTTACAATCGTTTTACGAACGTTTTACAATCGTTTTACAATGGTTTTACAATCGTTTTACCATCGTTTTACAATGGTTTTACAATCGTTTTACAATCGTTTTACAATGGTTTTTACCATCGTTTTACAATGGTTTTACCATCATTTTACAATGGTTTTACAATCGTTTTACAATGGTTTTACAATCGTTTTACAATGGTTTTACAATGGTTTTACAATCGTTTTACAATGGTTTTACCATCGTTTTACAATGGTTTTACCATCATTTTTCAATGGTTTTACCATCGTTTTACCATCGTTTTACAATGGTTTTACAATCGTTTTACAAGGGTTTTACAATCGTTTTATCATCGTTTTCCAATGGTTTTACAATCATTTTACAATGGTTTTAAAATGGTTTTACAATCGTTTTACCAAACTCATATATTTTTTTAAAGAAATTTGGTTCAAATATGGATGTCAATAGTTACTGGTTTCTAACATTCTTCAAAATATCTGCTTTAGTGTTCAACAGAAATTTAAATGGATTTAAAACACATGGAGTAATGGTGGCAGAAAAGTAAACTATCCTTTTAAATATTTTATTCTGAGACTTATTTATATGTGTCTTGTCTTTTGCCATATTGCCTTTCTAGCTCAGATTGTGATGGACGTGGAATGTGACACCAGTTACTCTTAAGTCTAGAACCAAATAAAGCACAGATGTGGAGGGATCTGCAGCTAAACTAACTGGAGGAAAGGAACCTTTAGGTAAAAATACCTGCTTTATTTAGATCTGGAGTATTTTATTTGGCATAGAGTATAATTTTTTTATTCTTCTTCTAATTTTATGTTATGTATATACTGAATATAAGTCATTTAAATTTCACAAATGATTGAATATAAAATATCATCTAGATGTCTTATTTTTCATTGTCTTAAACAGGGGAGCTCAACCCTGTTCCTGGAGATCAACCTTTCTGCAGAGTTTAGCTCCAACCCTGATCAAACACAACTAAACAAACTAAATAGTATCTGAAGGAGCACTTGGTAAATAAAGACAGGTGTTCTTGATCAAGGTTGCAGGTGAGCTCTGCAGAAAGGTAGATCTCCAGGAACAGGGTTGAGCACCCCTGATCTAAATGCTCAAAAATGCTGTTTCCGAGGCGAGGTTGGATGTAGTTCAGAAATAGATTCATTAGGATCAATGCTTAAAGTAAATGTTTACTTCTCTCTGTAGACCAAACATGCTTAGTATCCCTCACATTTTAATAAATTATTTATTTTGGTTACTTTTACATCTATATATGGATAAGCAAGTATTTAATAAATAAAATTATTTTAAACCACTTGACTTAACCAAATGACTCTATTACCCTAGCTGCTGGGAAAAAAACATGTAAAATAACAGATTTTTTATTTTTTTACAGTGTGGGTGAACATACTTCCATGATGTCCAACAAAGGCTGCACAAGAGCTCATTTGATGGCACATATTCTGTCCTGTCTACATCTCTGACAACCTGGAAGTGCTTCTACATCAGTGAGTAATAAATCTTCATATTATCATGCATTCAGGATTTCTGTAAGCCTATCTTTAATGTTAGTTTGTAATCAGCAGTGACTGTTTTAATAAATTAGGTATTTAAATTATTCTTAAAGTTTTACTGATGCTGTGCACAGTAACGTCATGATGATTTAATTTGAGGAAATGTCACTGGAGAGGTGTAATAATATTTATTTGTCTCACTGACATGCCATCACTGCATATTGAAATACAGTAATACAAATTGACCGAAAAATATTATCACAAACATTTCAAGAAGAAGACTGCTGGACTACTCTTCAGTTCTCTGCTCAACTTTAACACATTTGATCGTGTCGCTGAGCCTCTCGGCAGATTTTGCCAAAAATAAATGCTTAGTAATTACTTTGTTTTATGCGAACCAAATGTCAGAAACTTATCATTAGCATTATTTTAAAAAATCACCCACGGCTTTCATGTTCTCTAACGTAATCTTGTCTGTAAGTTAGAAGTGAATTTTCACATGTTAAAAGCTTAAAAGTACTAGATTATTTTATTTATTTATTTTTAATATGTAGCCTCTTAAGGTCAGAATGAACTTCCTCTTAAATTCGTGGAAGCGCTAGTGTGGTCATAGAATCAGATATTCAAGCTATACAGAGTCAGACATTAAGATGAGACTTATTTTTTTACATACCTGTGTGGACACTTGACTAGTGTTGACTTGACTGATCTTTTCCCCATTAACGTTAGTGTAATTGTAAATAGACAACAATCTGTATTTTGCCAACAAAAACGATAAAAAAACAGTGTTTTATTTATATAATGAATGAAATAATAATTCATAATTCATAATGAATGAATGAAATAATTTGAGGCATGATTAGTTTTTACTCCAGTGATTGATTTTGCTTGTCATTTTTGCAGGATCATCAGAAGTGCTCCTGCCCTATTTCACTGTCCTTTTTCCACAACATCATTTGACCTTCATCATTTCCTGTCTTGTAGCAGTATTTTCACCTGTTTTTAAAATTGTAATAATTTTTGATACATTAATTGTTGACTGGTTTTAATGATCAATTGTTCATTAGTGTTCTGTTGCTTTGTTATATTGAATAATTGCTACTGTTTCAGAAGGGTTTACACAATAAACTTTTATTGTGAAGTTAAAGTTTCAGTTTCTTTATTTTTCATGTATTTCTTGAACAGTTAAAATAACATTTGTGCAATTTTTGAACATTTTTGCTCATTATAAAGTAGCACTATACAATACAATAAAATAACATTTAATAACTGTAAAATACTGTGCAATAATAATGAAAGTAACATTAAAATACCGTAGTTCTGCATGGTAAAAATGTACAGTAAAATACTGTTTTCAGTTTTGCAGTATGTGTATCACTACTGTAATTGGTGTAACAGTAAAAAAAGAAAACAGTAAAATGATGTATTACATTTTACAGTAAATGTAATACTAAAGTAATTAGTATTACAGTAATGTTACTGTTTTATGAAATACAGCAGCTACTGGATAATTGTTGCCAGTAACTTACTGTTAATTTAAAAAGAAATCGTTTACAGTGTAGATATAAAGTAAATTCCCAGAGGTTTTTAAGCGAGGGAAAAAGCACTGGTCCATTTAAACCATAGTGACGGATGTATTCCTTTCTCCACCGCCGGCTGCCACATCCTGCTTCTGTTGCTATCAGTCTGCACATGAGCACATGAAATCAGCACCGTCACATGAGTCTGATCACCTGCTACCAGCCAGACAGCATGGGGGAGGGATGCTCCCTACAAACCCACAAGTAACATTTTATAATATGGTTCATGTCTATGGTTCTGCTAGCAATGCAGTCGTACTGTAACATTGGTCTACAAGTTAGACACATCATACTACCTCCCTATTTGCAGTATTATGACACTGTCACTTTAACATATTTATCATGTTTACAAGCCTTTTTGCACTATATACTGTTCTTTGTCTGCACAATTCTGGTTTGCATGTATTTGCTATATGCCCTTAATGTCATTGTATTGTTTACAAATTTTTATTCCTTATGTATATTTTTACACTACATTTTCTGTATATTTTTAGACCACATTTTATGTATAATTGTATATATTGCATTTTTGTCCCTTAAAATTCTATTTTTTATATTATTAATATATGTTAGGCACCTAGGGTCTGAGAGTAATGTAATTTTGATTATCTGTATGTCCTGTACATGTGGCTGAATTGACAATAAAGCTGACTTTGAATTTGTACAGAAACTACATCTAAAGTAACATTTAGATGCAATTTTATTGACAGTTTAATGCTGGGAGGTGGTATTATATTTAAAGTGCAAAAACAATTGCATAAATAATCTTATGAAATGTATCTTGTAAATATAAAATTCTTAATGTCAAAAAGAGAAATGGGGTGACGCGGTGGCAGATAGTGCTGTCGCCTTACAACAAGAAGGTTGCTGGTTCGAGCCCCGGTTGGTCAGTTGGCGTTTCTGTGTGGACTTTGCATGTTCTCCCCAAGCTCACGTGGGTTTCCTATGGGTGGTCTGGTTTACCACACAAGTTCAAAGACATGCGGTACAGGTGAATTGGGCAAGCTAAGTTGTCCGTATAGTGTATGAGTGTGAATGGGTGTGTATGGATGTCTCTCAGTGATAGATTGCAGCTGGAAGGACATCCGCTGCGTAATAGCGTGCTGGATAATTTGGTGGTTCATTCTGCTGTGGCGACCCCAAATTAATAAAGGGACTAATCCGAAAAGAAATGAATGAATGAATGAATGAATGAATGAATGAATGAATGAAAAGGAGAAATGTTGATTAAAAAAAGCTAAAACCTCCAGTAAAGAGACTGTTTGAGAGATTAAATTCTTAATTCAAGTGATTTATTCAAAGAAGCCAATTCATTTAAAAATGAAGCAATTGACTGTTTTAATGTTTAAAGTTGTTTTTGTTTTATGTGTATGCACAAGTATTCTTGTAGCTTTGTAAAATTTTGGTTGAACCACAGAAGACACCTGGACTGTTTTGAGGATGCTTTTTGGTAATACTGCTGTTTATAGAGGATGAGTGAGCTCTCAGATATCCCGTAAAATATCTTCATTTGTGTTCTGGAGATGAACAAAGATCTTGGAATTTGAAACAACATGAGGCTTAATAACACTGAATTAATAAACTTTAACAACATAATTGAAATTTTTGAGTAATCTAAACCTTTAAGAGTACTTGTTAGAACCTGAAGTGTTAGGGTTAGGGTTAGTGTACAACACATACAGGAACAATACTACCTTACAGCAACATAAACTCTAAATGGAGGAAATTGTGCTTGAAAAGTCATATAGGCAGTCCTTAATTTGTAAATGAATAATTCCCGCAACAAAACCGCGAAATATACACTGTAAACGATTTCTGTTGTTTTCACAGTATTATACTGCATTTCTCAACAGTTTTTTACTGTATAAGCTGTGCACAGTGTGTTACTGTATATATTGTTGTTTTCACAGTATAATAATGTATTTTCAACTTTTCTATACTGTAAACATGGTTAACAGTATGTTACTGTAGATTTTATAATGAATTTTGGGGAAAAATCCGTTACTGTGCATCTAAATACAGTACTGCAAATGACCAAGAACAACTCCACACACACTATATATTATGATTATTATGTTTATTTATTTTTAGACAAATTATTTTGTGAAGTAAATAACCTAACCAGTTTCTTCAGACTGTTCAGTGCATTAAACTGTCCCCTGGTTTTCCATTTTTGGGTGCACTTTATAAGGCAACATGGAAATATTAAATAATATTTAATAAACATAACTTTGTGCTAAACCAAAACGTAAATTGGAACAAAAATAAATTGATTCACGTAACCAAAGACTGTTAAACACACAAAATGATTTCAAAGTCAGCTTAAATGTCAGAGTGACCAACCTGCTTTAGACGGATTCAAGAATATTGGGCGCCCATATTGGCCACCGTAGAGGTCACATATCTCCGCATTTTCAAAACAACATTTTAAAATACGCACTATCTTAATAAATAAACCACAGAATTGAGTTTAAAACAACTACATTCTCGCATGAAAAACGGTTAAAACTTTATTTCATAACACATTTATTATCTAGTCACCGAAGACAGGGCATGTCTCAATAATGTCTAAGCCGATTAAAGCATGAGGTTTGCCGGATACATGAGTGATGGAGCGCCGTCAACCCCTGGAGGTCAGAATCTCCCCTATCGGCAAAGCACACTTAGAATTAGACATGATATCTAAAAACAAACCACAGATTTGAGTTTGGAAGAACTACATTCTCGCATGAAAAACTGTTAAAACTTCATTTCGTGACATATTAAACGCAATATTTATGATATGATCTGGCTTTTCTCAGCCATTATTTGCTTGTTGGTGTGAAATGAACCCTGGGAGAAAAAAATATTAATTCTCAAAACACTTCAAGCGAATCTTATTCTTATTGTTAAAGTCAGATATATGTAATATTTTCGCTGGTAAAGTGAGAAGAAAAAAACAATATTACTATTTAATCAATACCACGTTTGCACTGGTTCGGTTCAGCACACAAACGACACCGAATCGGATTGAACCGTTTGCTCGGGAATTATTTTATCACACGTGTTCACAAGCACATTCAGCAATATGTGTATAAATGTGTGTGGCAGTATAACGAAATAGTAATGATTCATGGTTGTGTCTTACAATAATATACAAAACGGAATCGGTTTTAGGCGGACTCGACTCTTTACTGTTCTAAGGAGCCGATTCATAAAGCCGAGCCGACTCAATTCGACCTTCACCAGGCAAGCAACGGCTCTTCTAATTTGAAATCCACCTGTCGCCTTTTCTTCCAGTGAATTCATCCTCGGTAAGTGTTTAAAAGTCAAATTCTGTTCGTTAAAGGATTGTTTTGTGTATATTTCCGTGTAGTATGTGTGTAATTTAAAATAATTAACCAAGTTACTTTAGTTGTACTGTAAGTTAGGTACTTATGTCACGTTATTCGACGCCAGACCGTGTTTGTAGTGTTTGCGAGGTATTAGATAAGGTAATTACAGTGAGTTTATCTTGAGTGAGTTTTTGACCATAGTAACGTTAAGTTACCTGAAAAAAACGTAACTTTTACTTGGGGTTAACTGCATTAATGAATTCTCTATTTCAGCACAACACTGAGATGAAGGCAAAGTCACCATGAAAAGTTAAACGTTTAACGTTAAGGTAAGCTCTGGTCTTCATGTGGTCATTATGACCAAGTTATCATTATGGTTAGATTTGTAAACTGTAAGTTAGTTATTCACACTAAACTCACAATGAAACAAGTCTAAACTGTTTTATTAAATTGAGCTGATAATAAAATTCAGTTGATGTCTTTTAAGCTAACGTTAATATTAACATAATTCATATTAATTGTCTATTTCTCACTGGTTAATGAGCTTATTGTATAACGTTATTGTGTCCTTAATTGTACATTTTATTTTTGGTGTTCAGGTGTAGGGAATGATTTGTATACAAATTTATTTGAACCCCATACAGATTTGTATGGTTGTACCATAGATTTAGATTATTAAATGTTAAGTCTTATTTTACTTTTATTATAATTATCTTTTTTGCAGCTACAGCAATTGATGCTGAAAAACTGATGCTACCAATCTCTCCTCACTTGATTATTCAAGGTAATGTTGATGTCTTCCTCATTTTGATTAGATTTTGAAATGTCAAGTTGTTCACAGATTTGTTGTGAGGAGTTTCATGTACAACCTCTTTTGCTTCTTCCAGAAGCGACGCAGTGGCACAGTAGGTAGTGCTGTCACCTCACAGCAAGAAGGTTGCTGGTTCGAGCCTTGGCTGGGTCAGTTGGCTGAATACAATGGCATAATGATTCTGCTTGCTCACAGGAGGTACTTGATTTAGTTTTCCTCAAGCGATACATCAGTTTTTATGAGTAATGCGTGACACTTGAATTGAAGGGACAGTTCACCCAAAAATGAAAATAATGGCATCTTTGGCATCCTCCACTTGTTTCAAAATAGTTAGATTATTTTTTTGTTCCATTGAACACAAACTCATATTTTTTTTTAAAGAAATTTGGTTCAAATATGGATGTCAATAGTTACTGGTTTCTAACATTCTTCAAAATATTTGCTTTATTGTTCAACAGAAATTTAAATGGATTTAAAACACATGGAGTAATGGTGGCAGAAAAGTAAACTATCATTTTAAATATTTTATTCTGAGACTTATTTATATGTGTCTTGTCTTTTGCCATATTGTCTTTCTAGCTCAGATTGTGATGGACCTGGAATGTGACACCAGTTACTCTTAAGTCAAGAACCAAATAAAGCACAGATGTGGAGGGATCTGCAACTAAACTAACTGGAGGAAAGGAACCTTTAGGTAAAAACACCTGCTTTATTTAGATCTGAAGTATTTTATTTGGCATAGAGTATTATTTTTTTATTCTTATTCTAATTTTATGTTATGTATATACTGAATATAAGTCATTTAAATTTCACAAATGATTGAATATAAAATATCATCTAGATGTCTTATTTTTTATTGTCTTAAACAGGGGTGCTCAACCCTGTTCCTGGAGATCGACCTTTCTGCAGAGTTTAGCTCCAACCCTGATCAAACGCAACTAAACAAAATAAATAGTATCTGAAGGAGCACTTGGTAAATAAAGACAAGTGTTCTTGATCAAGGTTGCAGGTAAGCTCTGCGGAAAGGTAGATCTCCAGGAACAGGGTTGAGCACCCCTGATCTAAATGCTCAAAAATGCTGTTTCAGAGGTGAGGTTGGATGTAGTTCAGAAATAAATTCATTAGGATCAATGCTTAAAGTAAATGTTTACTTCTCTCTGTAGACTAAACATGCTTAGTATCCCACACATTTTAATGAATTATTTATTTTGGTTACTTTTACATCTATATATGGGTAAGCAAGTATTTAATAAATAAAATTATTTTAAACCACTTAACTAAATGACTCTATTACCCTAGCTTCTGGGAAAAAAACATGTAAAATAACAGATTTTTTTTTGTTTACAGTGTGGGTGAACATACTACCTTGATGTCCAACAAAGACTGCACAAGAGCTCATTTGATGGCACATATTCTGTCCTGTCTACATCTCTGACAACCTGGAAGTGCTTCGACATCAGTGAGTAATAAATATTCATATTATCATGCATTCAGGATTTCTGTAAGCCTATCTTTAATTTTAGTTTGTAATTAGCAGTGACTGTTTTAAAATTTGGTATTTAAATTATTCTTAACGTTTTACTGATGCTGTGCACAGTAACGTTATGATGATTTAATTTGAGGAAATGTCACTGGAGAGGTGTAATAATATTTATTTGTCTCACTGACATGCCATCACTGCATATTGAAATACAGTAATACTAATTGACTGCAAAATATTATCACAAACATTTCATGAAGTAGACTGCTTGACTACTCTTCATTTCTTTGCTCAACTTTAACACATTTGATCGTGTTGCTGTGCCTTTCGGCAGATTTTGCCAAAAATGAATGCTTAGTGATTACTTTGTTTTATGCGAACCAAATGTCAGTAACTTATCATTAGCATTTTTTTTTTAAATCACCCATGGCTTTCATGTTCTCTAATGTAATCTTGTCTGTAAGTTAGAAGTAGATTTTCACATGTTAAAAGCCTAAAAGTACTTGATTAACATTAGTCACGTTAAATTAGATTATTTTATTTATTTATTTATTTTTAATATGTAGCCTCTTAAGGTCAGAATTAACTGTGTTCACCCCTCTTAAATTCATGGAAGCGCTAGTTTGGTCATGGAATCAGATATTCAAGCTATACAGAGTCAGACATTAAGTTAAGATGAGACTTTATTTTTTACATACCTGTGTAGACACTTGACTAGTGTTGACTTGACTGATCTTTTCCCCATTAACGTTAGTGTAATTGTAAATAGACAACAATCTGTATTTTGCCAACAAAAACGATAAAAAACAGTGTTTTATATATATAAAACAGCAGTGCGGTGTTTGTTTTCTGAATGAATGAAATAATTTGAGGCATGATTAGTTTTTACTCCAGTGATTGATTTTGCTTGTCGTTTTTGCAGGATCATCAGAAGTGCTCCTGCCCTTTTTCACTGTCCCTTTTCCACAACATAATTTGGCCTTCATCATTTCGTGTCTTGTAGCAGTATTTTCATCTGTTTTTAAAATTGTAATACTTTTTGATGCATTAATTGTTGACTGGTTTTACTGATCAATTTTTCATTAGTGTTCTGTTGCTGTGTTATATTGAATAATTGCTACTGTTTCAGTAGGGTTTACACAATAAACTTTTATTGTGAAGTTAAAGTTTCAGTTTCTTTATTTTTCTTGTATTTCTTGAACAGTTAAAATAACATTTGTGCAATTTTTGAACTTTTTTGCTCATTATAAAGTAGCACTGTTAAATACAATAAAATAACATTTAATAACTGTAAAATACTATACAGTAATAATGAAAGTAACGTTAAAATACCGTAGTTCTGCATGTTAAAAATGTACATTAAAATACTGTTTTCAGTTTTGCAGTATGTGTATTACTACTGTAATTGGTGTTACAGTATAAAAAGAAAACAGTAAAATGATGTATTACATTTTACAGTAAATGTAATACTAATGTAATTAGTATTACAGTAATGTTACTGTTTTATGAAATACAGCAGCTACTGGATAATTGTTGCCAGTAACTTACTGTTAATTTAACAAGAAATCGTTTACAGTGTAGATCACCGTAACCGACTTCCACCAAACATGTTCCAGGAACATAATGTCATTAAATGGTGTTAGCCAGGGCTTAATTTGTGCCGAAACACACCGGGTCCGGACCAACACTCCTCTGCCATCCAATGCCCCCCTCTCTCCACTTTCATGCGCGACATCTTTGCATTCTCAGGTAACATGAAGGATCTGTTACCCTGATCTGATCCGGAACCTCGCAATTCACAAATTAAGCACTGGTGATAGCACGAAAAAGAGCATCACGTTTCTAAAAGGTGTTTAATTATTTTGTGTCATATAACGTTAAAGGTCAGATAATAAAAACACTATTTAGTTCACCTCACTATTATGTTACAAGTAAAAAACAATTAATTAAATGACTCAGTCTAATCTTCAAGAAGAGCCCACAGTTACCTCTTCTCTCATGTTTTATGACTTGAGATCCCTTTGCTTCTGTCTCACGCTATCCTGATTCATTCCCGCAGTTTCATGCTCTCAAGATCTATTTGGATCAGGCTCATTATCAGATTAATTCGTTGTTTTAAAAAATTAAAACATGTGAGATTGCCTCTTTGCCGTTGTGAAAATACAACTATTATTTAGGTAGGCCACTATGCCATTATTTATTTTCGCTCATCACTGCGAGCGAAACAATAATCACCAATCAATGAGAGCGATTGTAAACATAAGAAAGCTGATTGGCTCAAATTATACTTGAGGGCCAATAGTTTTCATTTAACTTGCGCATGGCGACTAACGTCATGTGTGTGCACGCAAAATAAAATAAATACTGGAACACAAAGCACGAATATCTGACATTTTCTTGAAACAGGATCCAGCTTAAATTAAGCACTTATCGTCTCAAGGTTATTAATAATGTTAAAATCATTTTATGGATTGGTATGATTGATTAAACTGACTGCAAATGCTGCTGAATAGAATAGCAGTATTTACTGTAGTACTGTAATGGACCAAGTCTGACAACAGAGATGAGGATCCATGTGCAGTTTATTAACTAACAAGAATAATCAGGCATGCAATGGTCAAACAGGTACAAAACTGCAGCATGAGAACAATCTAAAGAGTGTAGTCGAAAACAGGCAAACGGTCAGGACAGGCAGCAAAGAATCAAAAACGGTAAACAAGGATCAAAAACACGGCAGAAAAAAAAAAAGGGAAATGTAATGCTTACGGGAAAAACTAGACATAGCAATGTGTGTGAGAATGTGTCCGGATGACTGTTAGCTGTGGCAGGAGTGATTAAAACAATGACTTCAGGGAGTTGTAGTTTGGTTCAGTGTCAGAATTGTAGTTCTCCAGCAATCTGCAACTGCTAGATTGCTGGTGACCATACAATCTAACCTTTAGACTTGTTGCAGAAGTCAGGAAATATGTATTTTCCTGTGCAACAATGCAACAATTACAAGCTTATCATTAAAATTGAACTGTAATCAGAAATGAACATAAGAAATTCCACAATAAAACTTGTGAATGGCAATGGGAAAGACTTTGTATTATAACTTGTTTTGCAAACTATACATTTGATGTTTTATGTACACTATAACTGACAGCCACATACAGTATAGTGTTTGTTTGGCACTGTATATATTTCATGGTACCTAGATGATTTTGCCTATCCTTAAATTAATTTCTTATTAAATATTAATTAATTTTTTATTATATTTTTTTCCATTTTATTTGATAATTATGCATCTGAAAACATAACAAGCTTAAATTTAAGCACTCTTCGTAGCAGTATACTCATGCAGTAGTTTAAATGACTTCAACTGATGCCTAATTCCTGGCCTGCTTCTTTGTCTCACTCCATCCCTGGAGTATACATATATGCACACCAACCAACAGACCGCAGATCAGACCACCCTCATTCATTTCCACAGACTGTAAGTGTTGGCCAGTGCTACAATGCTCAACATTGCTTTTCATTTTGCGTAATGAAACAATTGTTCACATATACTCTTACATGCTCACTGCTTCGCACACATCAAAACGAACGCCTCCAGGCTTTATTTAGATGCATCCAACACAAAGTGAGCAACAAGCAAGTTTAGATTACTTACTCCCAAACAGATATGATACACAAGCAACTTGAAACGCTTGGCCACAACTGTCTGGGTGCGCTTTGTACTGCAAAACCAATTTGTCCAAACATATAATCAGCAAGACGGGATGCGCTTGCTTTTGCGTGTGGCCTTTTTTAGCATATTTACACACATAAAAGGATACACGAGTGTCATTTGCACAATGATTCTCTCCAAAAAGCAAAAAATCTCCCCAGGGTATTCATTAGGGAACACTCCATACCACACACACACACACAGACTTGTCACCGGATCACAGCTAGAGCAAAAATAGCTCCATTTGGACTTCAGTTATAGCTGTCAGTACTATAGATCTGCAAATGTATAGCAGACTCTAAAACTGAATATCACCGACATCAAATAGCTGCTTGGCTTTGTAGTTTAAGTTCAAACCCCGATAAGTGTTACGTCTTCGGCTCATCTCTCAGAACAGCTTCATTTACAGCAGATTTAATGATAGTGCATATCGAATATTCCTCCCAGTGTTTAGTCTGCCTCAGAGAAGAGAGGAAAGAGAGAACATGACGTCAGTGCCAACACATTTCTCACTTTATAATGACTCTGTAGAGTCTTCAGACCCGTGTGTGTTTGTTTGAACTTATATGATTGTTTTGTCAGATGTGATGTGGCCCCGTCGTTGCCCCTCCATTAGGCGACCCAAGTTCGGCGTCTGGGACGGGCCTTGTTTTTCACTGTGGGTGTGTGTGTGTGTGAGTGAGGGGGGGAGTCTGTGGCTGCTTTGGCAGGGCTGCGAGGCGTCAGCGCTTTGCCTCATGGGACGTCCTGGCAAAGTCACATACCCACAGCACATATACACACACAGACGCACACAGATACAGACACATACCCTCCGCTTTGCAGCCGAGATAATTAAAACCACACACACACATAGACAGCAAACACACCCCCATCTTTGCTGTCACAGTTTCTTGGGTTTAATTTCAAAATACGCACACACATTCATTATTACATGTTTTTAATGCACAATTAACTATGTGGTGGACCCAAAAATTCCAAATGTGTGAAGATTTCCCAGCATTCCTAAGTGGTTGAGCAAGTTTGTTTGCGACTGGACAGTTGTAATTATCTTTAAATTAGCAGCATATGTGGCGCAATTAGCATTTTTTGCATGTGAAGTGACAAAGTGCGTGTGTCTACAGAGAAATGTCGTGTTGTCTTCGCCTGCGAGTCCCTCTTTTGTGGACTTGTCTGAAGTATTTTCCCATAAAACTCAAGCCTGTCTGTGGTTTCAAGCTTGGAGTTGCTTTTTTCCCCCTCTCTCTCGCTCTCTTTTTCTCTCTTTCTACTTTTTTTTTTACACTGGGTAAAGTTTCATTCACAATTGCTTTGAGAATGCTTCTGGTCTTCCTCTGACAATCCGTCGCCTCGTGGAGGAGACTCAGGGTGGGATTTGAGGGATGTGATCTCATACAAATACACGTACACACACTTTATATGCACAACACAAACACACACAACCATGTTTGCTCAGGGGAATTGATGGTGGAGATCGAGACATATCGTCTCAAGCTGTGGTCGCACTGGAAAAAAAACAAAAAACGAACACATAATTACTCCAAGATGGAGGATATCATTTTGATTTGCTGAATTTGGGAAATATTTGGTGGATACATTAAGTTAAATCTAAATTATAGGCTTGAGACTAAGAGTGTTTAAGGAGAAATGGGTTCTTGTTTGGGTTGAGCCGACGATGAATGGAGAGCGGGAAAACTCTCTTCCTGTCATTATGAAGAAAGAGAGAGACATAAGAAGAAACTGGATGTGAAGACAGTAGTTATGTGTCGTCTGTTCATCCATCTTCTATATCATGCGTATATATTGCATACAGATTGCATTTTGCTGGATTATATGGAGCTTGTCTTCAATTACATATATTTTTAACCCTGAGGACTTTGACAAAATAAAACATACATATTATACCCCTTTACAATACGATTTCATTTGTGAACATTAGCTAACATAAAGAATTGATTGAGTAACAACCTAGCAAACAATTTTGTTTAATAGACATCTAATAAACATCTAAAAACAGACATCTTGTTAAAACAAGGCTAAATTTGGGCTGTAAGTGACAATCTAACAGGTCTTTGAATAGCCCAAAACTAAACTAGTCATCAAATAGACAGATTTGACAGACTTTATATGTGTAGACATTAATTTCTGTTTATTTGATGACTAGTCTAGTTTTGGCCTATTCTTAAACGTCTATTTGATTTTCACTGACAGCCCAAATTTAGCCTTGTTTTAGCCAAGACATCTATTAAACATCTATTAGACATCTGTTAAAAACAAAAAATACTTGCTGGGAACTGCATGCTTATTAATTTTGAAGCTGAAGAGGGTAAATCAGTTTTTAGTTAATTAACTGGTGGTAATTTCCTTAAAAAGTTGACAAACCCAGTTTATTTAGCAATCTCTTTCCAGTTTTCATGGTCTTTGTGTGATTGTAAGCTCTTTCAAAATGACAAAAATCTTCCGACAAAAGTTTGTCCAGATGAAAGCTTGTAGGTTGAAGAAAGAGATGATTCTTTCAGCCATACCTAGAGTAACTGATCCTTACAAATCTTTAGTTTCTAGAATAATGCTTATTTTCAATGTCCTTAAGGGCTGATGTCCTCCAGACTTTAGCTCCAATGAGATAAATGCATGAGGACTTTTTAATTTTGAATAAGCCAGCTCAGGCACAATCAATGAACAGCCATTATTAAATTGCCAGGTTTAAAATCTGATTCAACTGGGCCAGTTGGCATTTCTGTGAGAAGTTTAAATGTTCTCCTTATGTTCGTGTGGGTTTACTGCGGGTGCTCCGGCTTCCCCCACAGTCTAAAGACATGCGCTATAAGTGAATTGGATTAACTAAATTGGCCGTAGTGTACGATTGTTTGTGAATATGAGTGTGTATGGGTGTTTCCTGGTACTGGGTTGCAGCTGGAATGGCATCTGTTGCATAAAATATATGCCAGAATAGTTGGCGGTTCAATCTGCCGTGGATATCTCTGATAAATAAGGGACTAAGCTGAAGGAAAAGGAATGAATGAAGATCTGTTTCTAATCTGAAATCAATGATCTTCAATGTCAGATTGAGATACAGCATTGGTATCACACTGGACAAGAAGCACCGCATTACATTTTTTCACAGCATATCTTTCAAATATGAAAATGCATTTTACAACAGTATTTTTATTGGACAATCTGAGCTCGACTGCGCTTATTTTGGCGCTTGCATTCTAATAGGCTTTCGTCTTATTTTACATCTGAACATCTGAATTAATGCTAGTCTATTTACTGGTTATGTTTCAATTCAATTACATTATCAATGCTATAAAATAAACTAATTAGGCACAATAGCCATCCCAGACCGAGCACTAAAGGCAGGCATACATGGTGCAAATTCTGATGGTCAGAAGACTGTATGTCCACACACACACACACACACACACACACACACACACACACACACACGCACACACACACACACACACACACACATACACACACACACACACACACACACACACACACGCACACACAGTCAGTTCATGTGAAAATCATTCGAATGTAGTGACAACACAAGTTTATGATCTGCTGAATTCCAAAGTAATCGTATAAAATTCCAAGCCAAAAATATCGACAGTCCTTCTCTTTTTCTCTCTCTCATAACAGCTATCAATACAAGATGTGAATGTTTGCTACATAAAACATGATAGTTCTTTTTCAGCACTGGGAAACCAGTATGCCTCGTCACCTTGTGTGTGAATTATAACCTTATCCACTGTAAATCATAATCTCTGATGATTCTGTCATGACACATTATGCAGTGCTCATCTTTCATTGAGTCTGTCCTCCTGATTGGTCAACTTCTACAGCTCATTCTACAGTACAATCCTAAAGATTTCAAGCTGACAGCTCTGGAATTCTTTGAGCTTCTTAATTTTCCCATTAAAAAAATTATCAGTAGTTTGTAGGTTACTTGGCTCAGTTCATATGTTTTTCTCAAACTGTACAAACAAATCATTCAAGCATCAACCATTTTACATAACATCTCCTGATGGGGAAAAAAACATGTATGAGTCAGCCAGATAAGTCTATCTGGCCCACATAACCTGGAATATGTTCTGGCCCACTATACACCTGATTCCTTGGCTAAAAATAGGCACTCACTGGAAAAGATCTGGTCCATATTTGGCCCACTCCCTGTTAAAATAATGTTATGTGGCTCAAATCTGGCCAGGACACTATCAGACAGATCTGTCTGAGATCCGGCTTTGTTCTTGGGCCAAATCTGGTGGAGGCACTATATCTGTATATCTGGCTGATAGTGCCTTACCTTTATCACAGGAGTGGCATGATGCAATTAGATAAGTTAGCCTATCCAAACAGTAAAGAAATGTATCTGACTCAATAAAATCAAATTAATATTGATTGACAATAGAGTAAGAAGTGAAAAGAAAATATATTACGGTATAAATCCAAACGTAGATCCACATGTGTGATACATTTTTGCTGTAACACAAATGCCTAGATCTACACATAATAAAACTCATCATCAAAGTCTTATAAATAGGTGTAAAACCAGCAGATTAGTAACCATTTCAAATGTATTAATGCGCACATGAACATTACTAATATAACTCCAAAAGCAATTTATGTCTGCTTATGTCTGCTACCTTCTAAAGGAGCTGCTGAAACAGTTCTACACTTCCAACATTGAATCAGTCCTCTGCACTTCAATAACTGTCTGGTTTAGCTCAGCTACCAAATCCAACCTCCGAAGACTACATCGAAAAGTTCAGACTGCTGAGCAAATCATTGGTACAACCCTTCCTACTCTCCAAGAACTGTACTTATCCAGAGTGAGCAGAAGGGCTGCCAAAGTCACTCTGGACCCCATCACACCCAGCACACTGCCTCTTAGAACTTTAACCTTCTGGTCAACGCTCGGAGCACTGTGCACCAGACCAGCCTGACAGAAACAGTTTTTTCCCTCAGGCAATCAATCTCATGAACACTTGATGATAGTATTTGTGAAACACATCACTACTTGCTATAGACCAGGGATGTCAAATTCAATTCCTGATGGCCGCAGTCCTGCACAGTTTAGTCCCAACCCTAATTAAACACACCTGATCAAACTAATTGATTTCTTTAGGCTTCTTTGAAACCTACAGGTAAGTGTGTTGGAGCAGGGTTGAACTAAACTGTGCAGAGCTGCGGCCCTCCAGAAATTAAGTTTGACATCCCTGCTATAGACCATTTGCTATACACATATACACTTATTTAACAACATACTTTAAATGCCAACATACTTTACATGCACAGCTGCATATATAACATTCTATATAGTAATATACCTGTACATGCACTTGTCAATTTGTATATTTGCATTCACTACTTACTTCTATTTTTAAAATAAATTTATTATCTGTTTTTTTGTCATGTCTCTGTAATTCTGTTGCACTGTGGAAGCTCTGTCACAAAAACAAATTTACTCGTGTGTGTGTGTGTGTGTGTGTGTGTGTGTGTGTGTGTGTGTGTGTGTGTGTGTGTGTGTGTGTGTGTGTGTGTGTGTGTGTGTGTGTGAACATACCTGGCAATAAAGCTCTTTTTGATTCTGATTCTAATCTCTCCAAACATCCTAATAACTGCAACTAATCATCAAACATTTTAAACATGAGCAAAATGTTTAACTTTAAACTAAGTAGACGAACATTTCAATGAGTGAATACTTCCTTGCAATGGGGAAAGTGAGCATGTTTAATCAAACACTCGACACCAATCACAATTGACAAAAACAAACCGCCAAACTTTGTTTTATGTCATCTGGTTTCTTTCATTCTGAGAGTGGCCCGTCTGTGACAGTACGAACTCGGCCTAAGTTGGATACACACAATTACACCGAGTGTGAATCTGACGCATGAACAACAGACTTGAGCCGAGACTGAACAACAGAGAAAAATGCATCAGTCAGTCAGAAGGGTTAAGTTTTGTAAAGTTATCTTCCTAACAATGCCAAAATCTAGGGACAGTAAAAAGAATTACACAGTATACACTTACCTTTATTAATTCAAGTCTTACAAGAAGGCTGATCCATTAAAGACAAATACAAGAGAGAAAATGATAACGCAGAAAACCAATAGAAAATCAATTCAACCCTACAGCTGGAACTGTTCACCTGTTTAGACCTGAACAGGTTATGATATCTCAACATACACTCTTGTCGCTTATCCACATTTTAGGAACAACAAATAGCCTCTAGATTATGCTTATTTTACCAAAATAAAATATGATCATGCCTTGATTTTTAATTATTTAAAGGTCAGAAAGGTCTGATTTTGCTTAGACAAAAGTCTTGTCACTTTTTGTCTTGTCACAGAAATAAGGTACAGTAGAATATAAAGCCATGGTGCAGTGGAAAAATAATTAATATTGTGTATAACTCCCATGAGCTTGGACGACTGCATCCACACATTCCTGCATTAACTCAAATAACTTTTTAATAGAGTCATCTGCAAAAACAAAAAAAGTGATCTTGCAGGACTCCCAGAGTTGTTTTGGATTCATCTTCAATGCCTCCTCCTTCATCTTAACCCAGACATGTTGAATAATGTTCATGTCTGGTGACTAGGCTGGCCAATTCTGAAGCACTTTGACCTTCTTTGCTTTCAGGAAATTTGATGTGGAGGCTGAAGTATGAGAAGAAGCGCTATCCTGCTGAAGAAATTGCCCTCTCCTGTGGTTTGTAATGGCAGCACAAATGTCAGGCTGCTGATGTTGCCATCCACTCCACAGCTTTCTCGCACACCTCCATACTGAATGTAACCCCAAACCATGATTTTTTTCTTCACCAAACTTGACTAATTTCTATGACAATCTTGTATGCATGCAGGTTCCAATAGGTCTTCTGCAGTATTCATGATGATTGGGATGCAATTCAAAAGATGATTCATCAGAAAATTCTACCTTCTGCCACTTTCCCAAATGATCAACTAGAAGTCAAGTTATTATTTGCTGCTCTTACAACTAGGACTGATGACAAGACTTTTGCCAGGTAGTGTACATTCTCACAGCATTTGTACTGAAAGACCTGCAGAGACCAAACTTCAGGTTAGTAGAAAGATTCAAAAAACAAGCTTAGCCTTTGCTGAGAACCATGTTGTGTGCAAAGAGAACTGTTCCAAAATTCACTTTAGTAATCAAAACAATAAAAAAAAGCAAATGGCAACAATTTGTGTTGTCAATCTATTAAAGTGCAGAAAAAATAACAACCCAAAAATAGACTTCACCAGAGCTTTTGTTTGCCTTTGAGAGACCATGTGTGTGTTACTTGTGTTTGAGCCTGATTAAGATATTGTAAATAAGTGTAGATTGTGTGTACAAGGCCTGATCTGTGTATTAGAACACAGCTGGTGTTCATACTTAAGTGCTGATTTAAATGTCTGTACTGTATGTGAACCCCATCATCAGAATGACACTCATTTGTATCCACCTCTCATTCCTAATGGCACATGCATTTGTACCATCTGTTATCAGCTCCGGCATGAATCACAGACCACTCCGACAGTATGCAGAGTGTGGTATACAATAATAAAACCTATTCTGTAGAGTGTGAGAGTTTACACAAAAAATATTACAACGAAACCGTCACCTGAATAAGAGGTTACATAATGAGAGCAGTAAAGAAATAAAGATACTAGAAGAGAGAAAGAGGATCAGAAAGAGAGATGTTTGTATATTTTAAGCGGATGTACATTTCCTCTGGATGAGCATGTGTGTAGCACATGGCCAACTGGCGCTGTGATGAGAGGCCAACATAAATCAGCCCACTTCCTATGGACAGCGCTCTCTGGGTCTGCCACTTCCTGTCCTTACTGAAAGAAAGAGATCCTAAATCATTTCTGTAATTTTAGAACTGATAACTCTGTCAAATTCATCTACTCCCAGTCACAAATAAACAAAAGAACATTAGAGATACTGTATTATAGCAGATCAGATTGGCTTAATGATAATAATAATTTCACACTCAAAATGCTTTTAAGATGCTGGGGGATTCTCCTGATCCACCACCAGTGTGCAGCATCCACCTGTATGTGGCAATGGAAGTCATTTTATACCAGACCGCACACCACACACAAGCTTATTGGTGGAAAGAAGACAGAGTGATGAAGCTAATTATGATATGGGAATGGTTAGGGGAGGCCATGATCAACAGAGGCCAGTGGGAAAATATTACCAGCATTACACCGTTTTTTCTATAGCACCTTTACAATGTAGATTGTATCAAAACAGCTTAATATAGAAGTTCTAATTTATTGAAACTGCTTCAGTCCAGTTTTTAGAGTTTAAGTTCAGTTTATTTCAAGTCAGTGTAGATTTCGAACCAACCAAGCCATTGGCAACAGTGATGAGAAACAAAACTTCACCAATTGACCAAAGTGAAGGAATAAAAACCTCAAGAGAAACCAGGCTCAGTTGGGCACAACCATTTCTCCTCTGGGCAAACTGCTTGAGCTAAGCTGCAGTCTAGGCACTGGAGGCTGGAGAATGCTGGACTTCCATTGTGGAGAAGCTGCAGGTGAGTAGGTCACCAGCAGGTGTTCAGGCTGGCCCACCAGAAGAATGCAGAGACTCGTCTGTCAATGGGCTCTTTCAGGAATCAGTCTCATACTCTTCACTCCTCCATGACCACCACAGCATCTGCTCAGAATATGGCCAGGTTCAGGTTTATAGAGACACCTTGACTCTTTTCAAAGGATATGCTGGGATTTTTAACCAAAGATAGTCAGGACCTTGGTTTAATGTCTCGTCCAGTAGATGGTGCTCACTGGACATGGAGTCCCCATCACTGTACTGGGACATTAGGACCCACATAGATGGCAGGTTGAATACCCCCTGCTTGCTTTACTAACACCTCTTCCAGCAGCAGCCCAGCTTTTCCATATGGTCTGCCATCCAGGTACAAACCAGGAGCTACATTGGGGTGCATTTCCGAAAGACATCACTAGCAAACTAAGGTCGCAAATTCTGTTGTCGCAATTAAAGTTAAAAAATTTTGGTGTTTCTCTTATTTATCATTCCAATGAACATTTGAACTACTCCATTAGAGCTGTAGTTAGAAACATAGTTCCGGATTGTGTTCTATTCTGAGTAATCCCCCTATGAACCTTAATGTAATAATGGCAACAAACAAATAAACATAGTTTTTACATCATTATTAGACCATATATCTGACTTATAGCCAATATAGGATTAGTCTTTGTGCTAGCTACTGTAAGTGGTTTTGTTTTAGAATAGAATATAGAATATTCTCTATAATGTTTATAAAAGAAATATAGCCCCTATATGTGCTATTTACATTAATATGGAAAATGAATACATGCTATACCAAAACTAATATTGTATTTAAAGTAAAATGTGTATTTGTTTGTGTAAAACAATATAATTAGTACAAAACAAATATATATATATATATATATATATATATATATATATATATATATATATATATATATATATATATATATTGAATGCAATTTTTCTAAAAAGATGTTTTTAGAGTGTCATTATGGACATTTTACGTTATAACTAATATGGTTCAAATGATGTGTTTGTGACAGAGCAACTTTGGTTTTGGGAAACAGTTGTCTCTACTGTACATCGTTCAATTCACAAACAATGCATTGTACTCTGACAGCTCAGCCACAAGTAATGCCATTGTTTGGGAAACGCACCCGAGCTTAGCTTCAGTGGAAACCATCAAAACAGCAGCAGCAGCATAGCAGATCTATGCCGCCAAGACCAAACACATCAACATTGCCACCATTGCTCTATACAGTACATATTCATTACCGCACCAAATCTCTCAGAGAGCTGTCATGGCAGAACTTCAGTTTTGGCCTATTATGGTTTGCTTTTACAAAAATAAATCATACAATTTGACATTAGTCATTTATTTCTTGCACCATCAGTCACAGGCAGTAAGGCAGTACAGAAAAATCTTATAAATTCATTGTTATTGTTAATGTTAATTTAAGACTTATAATAACTGGATTATTTGAGTCTGCAAGTTTTTAAATGGAAACTCCCTCTGACAGAACCGTTTGAATAAGTCAATCATCAACTATAGACTCACTCTAACTAATTCATTTGAATTTGTGTGTTGCAAACTTGTTGTGCATTCCAGATGGCATACATTGCTCTTCGAAAGGCACTTTGGAGTGAAAGCAACCATGGCCACCATATTGAAGGGAGGTTCCAAACCAACAGACTTTTAAGTAACCAATTCGAAGGGTCCTTCAGAATAAAGAATTTCAAAGGGTCCAACTGATGGACACTTTGGGCCTAATGAAAGGGCTCATGCTTCTCCCCTAATCCATTAGATACTGTCACTCCAGCAGGTAAACTCTTAGCAAGGATTAGGGCATAAGGATGAGTCCTTCCAAATAACCGCAGTGTTGCTCAGACTGGATCTTTGGAATCTATGAATCTTTAACTCAGACATCCCAAGTCTCCCGAAAGTTCTGGGAGTCTCCTGCAAACGAATGCTAATCTCCCAGATATCGTGCGTCTCCCGCTCAGTCCTTAAAAATGTTGCACACCCCTCTACACCGCATCCCTTCCAGCTCTTCAGATACATCATGCGCAGCTCACCCCCACCACTCTTCAGGTACATCGTATGCACTAGCTCCCGCAAATCATCTCTGTCTCCCTCAAAAATGACTTTTCCCAACTTGGGATGTCTGTAAACTGAAGACTCTTTGTAAAATTACTGGAATTAAAAGTATAAGGATTATGCTTTGGAATAATAAATAAAGTAAAAGTTTCCCAAAATAAAACTGCAACAGAAATGCTGCAAAGGTAAGAAAAATGTGTGTAAAATATGACAGAACTTGGAGTCAACTGCCCTTTTCCAATTCAGATAACCAAAACACTAATAAATCTAACATGTTTCAACTACACTGAGTTCAAAATCACACGGTATAATATGTGCAACATTTATTTTGAAACAACTATTCTACATAGTATGAATGAGACTTGGGCATACAACTGTAGATCTATCTCTTATCATCCAAGTCAGTTGTATCAGAGGATCTGAGTTTGGGAGATGAAAGGTCTACCATTAGTGAAATGTTACGGATGACATGAACTGCATGAGTCTTTCATTGCATTACAGCCTTGATGTCTATTGACTTTCTGTCAGAGTTGTGCCAAAGTCAGTCACTGTTTGTAGAGACCAATGAAATGAAAGAGAAATGCTGTATGTTGTATCCTCTGTGATTTTTTTTTTTTTTTTTTGCCACTGTAAAAAATCCTGAAATCATTTACCCACAAAAGCAAATGATTCAGTTTAATGAAACTACCACTAGGATATAATCTAATAAAAAACAACAGCCTCTTTTCTCCAAATACAGAGTGTTACACTTGCATTTGCGCTCTGCATAGCCTTTGGTTGTGTCACTTTACTTACTTCCATTCACAAATCCTAATCTGTGGCCTCATGGGATGATAAACTGTCCATCAATGAGCATTTGTGCCATATGTGTACTTGATCAAAGCCACATGCATTCTTTTCACCTAAGTTTCTATGAAAATCTTGACCTTTAGAAATGCTTTGCTGCTTGTCACTTATTAGCTAACATATTGAGATGCACAACCATTTTCTACTCTCGCTCTGCCCTCAGAATTAAACACAGCTTTTGCTACTATATCTTTTAAACATATAAATGACTTCCATTATAACCCACAGTTCACACTTTCATTCATCAGATTTGCTGAATACTTAATATGCTCTGACATTTAATGTGGGTAATAAGATATTACTTTACTCCTGTTAGTGTCATTTAAAACGAGTCTTGTATTTCATGAAGCGCAATGAAAATCTTGTTTTCCATCATGTGCGATTCTCATATAGTTATACAACAAATCCCAACAATAAACGCGGAGCATATTTTCATGATCTCCTGCTGGTTCATGCACCCCTCCATTCTTAGTCACCGCTTTACGGCTCTACAATTTGTGGTGGGAGAAACAAACATCTACAGCCATCAATAACCCAGCTCTTCCTGAAAAGTCCACATATTCTGTGACAGAAGTATTTCAATCAAATTCCAGAGGCCAAGCAGTAATTACCCAGCATTCCAGAGCATTTTGTGGTTGGCCAGCAAGTTTGTGTCCCTCCAATTAGTGCCTCTCCTGTTCCTCGGTACTGTACCGAGCAATTCAAGGTTTAGCTGGAAGAGAAAATGCGCAAACACTGTGCTACAGTGTGTGCTGTGTGTGTGTGTGTGTGTGTGTGTGTGTGTGTGTGTGTGTGTTTGTGTGGTTCAGCACTTCTCTGACTTTACAGGCTTCACTACAACCTTGGAGCGCCCACAACAACAGCTCTTATGGCCCCTATAAAGATGCTTCTGTATTTTACTCAGCACACCCACAGAAAGTGCTTATTCCAGTAACACTAAAGGTAGCATCCTTATGAAAATGTTTTAAATAAACTGCAAGCATTTCATTTCAAACACTAGCCGAGGATATATTTCTCACTGGCATCATTTTAACCTGGGGTTGTTAGATAACTAAAACTATAACAAAATAAAAAAAATTAGATATAAACATTTATTAAAAAAAAAAACTATAGGTTAAAGTGAATTAAAGTGAATGTTTAACATACAAAAAAAAACACACACACAATACAATTTGTAATACTGTACATACATTTTTTGTGTGAAAAAAATATAACTTTTTACAGTTCAAGTCAAACCCAAACAGAAAGAGCTCATTCCAGTAATACTAAAGCAGATCACACACTGGATGCACCGCTCGGCACCGCAACACGGAGCACACATGACAGTTGAAAGTATCACGCACCAGACGCGCACATTCGCATGTTACATTTAAAATGAAACTATTCAGATGACACTTTGTGGCTAAGCAGAAATGTAAACATTGTCCTGAGTCGTGGCTGGGTGACGCAGAGAGTTGCCGACTTGTGGAGGCGATGTGTGTACCCTGATAGAAACCTATGTTTAGAATTCTAAAATGCATTGCGCTGCGTGGCGCGATGCATCCACGAGTGGCGCATCTGGTATGTGACCCCCTTCAAGTTGTATCCTTATGATATATTATTTTCCTTGCCATTCAAGGTGCAGTATGTAAGTTTGACACCCAGTGGTTGAACTCGGTATGGCACTCCTGGTTAAAGACACATGAGAGCAGGTTGCCAGATTGACAACACCAACAGGAGCGTGCCTGATTATAAAGCCTAAAGTCTAATTTAAACGGCATGTGATAGATGGAATATTTCCCATATTAAAAAGAGTTTTTATCTGAACCAACATCTGAACTGTATATTTTTGAAACGGCTTCAATTTCTAGCAGCTGAACAACAGAAAACTGACACTGATCAACTCGGGTATATCTCATGTGCTTTATTCAGTGTTAAATTCCAATAATGTGAGTTTGAATACCATAGACATTTGTTAGTACTGAAAGTAGCAGCAGATCTTGAAAATAAAACAAACCATTAAAAAAATTTACTTTAGAACTGTGACTCAGTGCAAGGAAACAAATACAAATGATTTAGCATGTATTTAATAATGTTAAAGAGGTTTAATATGTATTAATTAGATTGTAAACCATACCATTTTGCAGTAAGTGCACATATTCTGTGCTTCTGAATGACTGTATTTGGTGTTTCATCTGGTGCCAACAGCCCAATTGCTTATCACTGAAAATCTCGTCACGTGGTGTGTTGTTAGGACACAGAGTTTCAATATAAACTGCTCAACTAATGTTTATGTTTGTATTATTTATAGTTTTTGCTAGTTAATTAACCACCTCATGTGGAACTTTCAATCTGTGTCTCATTTGGGAGTCTGCAACTGTCCACCGGAGGTCGCATTTTCGGTCGCTGGCACATACTTTAAAAACCTTCATAACTGACTCAATGAATCATAAATCCACAGTTTCCCAAGAAAATTCGGGGTGCTGAAATATAATTGGTTAAACTTGCATTGGGCGAGTTATGGCTCGTTTCCACTGACTGGTACAGTACGGTACGGTTCGGGTCTGTACGGGTCATCTTTATCAGGCTTGAGTTTCCACCACAAAGGGTACCCTTTTGGTAGGCGTGGTGTATGACAAAGTTTAAGTTGACATCTTGCTCGCTCAAATAAATGTCTACAGTAAAGCTGTACAGGTCGTTTACATATCACATGAAAAGCACTCCTCACAAAACAGATGCTTTATACATAAATACTTGTTTGTAAATGTTTATTACTAACTTTTCTATGAACATGATTTGATAACTGCAGATCAATGACAGTGCAAAATAGGCTACTGTAATGCCTGTAATTATATAAAATAAATATATAAATGCAACATATATGAACACATACAGCCCCTTACAGTCTCCGATATATTATTAATTACAGAAAAACTTCACACATCATACATTTAGTACTTATTTGAGTTCAAAAACACACGCAATATAGCCCATAGTCAGCGCAAACCTCTCATCTGTGTCTGTAATTTTCACCAGCACATGTACGCTCTGTTAGAGAGTTATTTTGTCATTCCAAGTTAATAATAATAGTCCAAAAGGCAAAGATAAACATGGCAGTTTGTTCATGATTCAGGTTGCTAAAACACTTTTACTCCTGTGTTTTGCCGGGCTTCTTCTCACGCTTGTCCTTTTCTTTCTGAATGGATCAGATGACGGAGACACTTCCAAAATCACGCACACATTATTATCATCAGCTCAAGAAGTTTGTTATATCAAATATAGACGTGATCGTGAGCTCCCGGAAGAAAGCGAATACAGCTTGCACTTTTAGACAGGGTTGTAAAGCAACTACAGGACACAACAGAGTTTTCTTCTTTACTTTGTGTTTGTTCATCAAGACGATGACAAGGTTTGTTTGAGCTCGGGTCATCCATGGCTCGTTATTATATGCACATACTGTAGTATATCCATGTAATCTCTCGGCTGTGTGCTAGAACATGGCGGATCCTTCGTTTACATTCTGTCTAGCTCCACAAGCTTGTGACTTATCTCTGTAACCAATCAGCGTTCAGCTGCGTGTGTAGCTCCACCTTTTGGTACCCTTTCTCGTTTTTGGTACCCTTTCGAAAGGGTGCCAAAAAAGTGGTATGGTACGGTTTGGTTCGGTACCCTTACTGACAGTGGAAACGGCCATAAAAGCATACCAAACCGAACCGTACCGTACCACTCAGTGGAAACGGGCCATTAAAGAGACCAAAACAAAGACAGACATTCCAGCCCATCACACACATTTTTAAAGCAGAATCACTGACTTCAGCATAGTTTTCCAAATAATGTCCACATAGCTTGTTTCTTAAATATCTGTAAACATATTAAGGTGTTTTTATGCCTTAGAAGAGTCAAAAACATACATACAGCACCTTTAACATGAAATAACTGAACACAAACATAAGAGGCTAAGAGAAATGTCAGGTTTAGGAGAATATTCCAGAAAGCACTTAAAGAAGACTAATTAACTTTGTTATTTAATTATGTATAAATAAAATCAATAACTTCGAGAGCAAAAAGACATCAACATATTATATAGTGTAAAAAATAATTGAGTAAAGTAAATAAAATACAGTGAAAATGTTTAATAAGTTATGTTAACATAAAAGCATGTATTTTATGATCGTTGTCGTGAAACTGAAGACTGCAGAAATGGCTGCTAAAACATGTATGTATCATGTTTTTTCTTTATCTATATTTTTTCTAATAATTTTTCACATTTCACATTTTACTGTATTTGTATTATACAAAATCCATCCCTGGCAAACATCTGAGTGAGGATCTTCTTTCAAAATCATTTGAAAACTTTGTCAGACCTTAAACATTTAAATTCCTGCACACTGCATTTGACATTTCGACACAAAGCTTCATTCAATGACAGATTTTTTGTTGTTGTAATTTTCTAAACCAATGCATGCTTCAAATGCTAGACAGGACAGTCACGGTGAACAAGCTAAATTATTACTCCTTGTCACAGATGATGGGCATAATGCATTCGCAGCACTTTCTAATGTGTTCTTGTGAAGTTCGGCTGTATTTTTAGAGATACCAAGTGGAGTATGGGGAGATTTTGCATTCTAGCCAAAAGAATGTGTAATGAGCTTTAAACATGCTCTGCTGCTTGACCTTCGACCAAACACTGGCCTAGTCCACTGACCCCGACTTACACTCCTCGACCAGGCTTCTCTCATCCAGATCATCTCAGACAGAAAAGAGCGGCGACATCTCTGGAGGTCCATGAGGCTTGACCTTCCACCTTTCCTATCTGGGGCTTAAACCCTGATTTACAGTCACAGTTTGGACCTCATGACTGACCTTTCAACTCTGGGCCCTCATAAAGAGTCTGGACTGGCAGATTTGAGTTACACTCAGGTTCATTCCTGCTGCACTCATAAAAAAATTGAATTAACATTGCTGCTGTCTACTTTTTGGTTCAGCTCCATATGTTTATTGAATCTGTGCCACCTCATTCAGCCAAAAATAAAAATGCAGCGATGCAAACTAGAGAGGCACAGTGGGCTTTCTCTTACTTTGGTTTTGGGAGGTTGGGAAGAGGATTCACGGATTGACTGAAGTGGAGATGTGCCAGACGGGCAGATGTTGGCTGGAGGGTAGCAGTAACGGAAATCCCCCTTATCCAGGCAAGTGTGCCAACCTGCGGCCATTTTGCTGATGGCATACTGCTGCACATTCACAAATAAACCACTGTGTGTGTGGATCTGACTAACATTGTTTATTATATAATTATGACATTATTACTTTATTTATTATTTAATGACATCTGTGGTTATGATTTATGTTCATTGCACATTGCAGCTGAAATTTTTGTATGTTAAAAATTTTGAAAAATCTAATGTGTCAATCACGTTTAAGACGAGGCTAACACCAAGGGCACAATGCGGCGCAAGGTGCGACGCAATTGTTGTTTGCCAGTTTCAGCTCGGCGCAAGAGTCGTTTTGACGTTATGTGCCACACTGTTTAAAAAGCAAATGCCTTTGCGCTCATATGTGCGCCCATAGATGTTCTGTTCTAAAATGGAGGAGTGTTTAGGCGCATTGCTGGCGCGTTGCTATTTTGAGGAACTTAAATAGATGACCAAAACTGGTCTACTGTCCAGAGCAGAGCGCCTTAGTTGTGCACCTTGCTTACACATTGCTTAATACACACAGAGTGTACAGCAATACGCAAACATCTTTACAAATGAAAAAGAATTAAAGGATCAAAATAATATTTTTTTTTTCTAACCTACATAAATATAAAAACCATACTTTCATGCCTTCTTCATCTCAGGGGGCTTTTTCATTTTATTCATAACAATTTGCTTTTGTATAATGTTATCATTATTAGCAGTGTTATTTATTATATGCATATTTATATTTGTTTTATTAAAAACAAGCTTAGATTTGTCCGCCTGTCAGGTTTTAGACCATATAGGGTACAGCAAGTGTATTAGGCGCATGTATAAATGCGCTATGGCGCGACGCAACTGGCTCTAAAAGGGAATGGGAGATGAGACTCTGATTGGTTTATTCTCAAAACACACCTATAACTCATTAAGAGAATAAGCTCAACCCTGTTAGACCATGCGCCATGGCACAAAGTGGATTTTTCCGTTCTTAAAATAGCAAAAGTGGATTCTGACACGCCCTTAATGCTATTGCGCCCTGCGCTTTGGACTTTGCGCATTGATCATCAAAATAAAGCCCCAATCATGAAAACTATAAATATAATGAGTATAAATATATTTATGTCCACAGGATAACCCTCTGTGGTAACAATTTATAAAACTACACACTATAAATATTTTATTAATTATTATTAATAATAATTTTATTAATAATAATTCATTATTATTATATATTATTAATAATTAACGATATTATTATCCTTAACTCTACATTAATAAGCGTTAATAAGCCGTTTATAACTGCAGCTACAAATGCTGTATTCTTGACATATGCAAGTTTATAATGTGCTTAATAATTGTACTTTCAGAATTTGTGACTGTTTGATTTTTCATTACCAAATGAAGTATTGCGTTATTTACAAATCATATGTGTTTGGGTAGTTGGAGGCTTTTAAGAACATTCAGAATGAGTGAGTAAATTATTGATAAACTATTGAAATCAACATTTAAATATCATATTATTCAGGCATATAGTAATAGTTATAAATCATTTATAAATCTCTTCTTTAAAAACAAAAGTGGAAATACCAAGTCCATACAATATTTAATGTTTCTGTAATGACTTACAGAATCATTGTTGAAGAGAGGACAACAAAATGATCCTTACACCTTGAAGAATCATTTTTGTATTGCTTTGCATTTTCTTGATTAATATGCCTCAGACTCAGTGTGCAAGGTTTTTCTGTATGATAAATTTTGGAGAAAACATATATAAAATAAAACAATATATGTGAAAATAACTGATGTGCGCAAAGACCTTTGCAATAAACTTAATATTACTTCTGCAATTTGAAAACTAGAATCACACGCAGTGGCTGTCACTATTAAGTATTTTTACTTGGTTACTGTACTTTTTTTTTAATGAGTGGGCCCACTTTTTCAGTTTTACTTAACATTACAAACTTAATGTTTAATAGCAATGAATGTTTACATGTGTGAATTGACTGATTCAGCTGCACCAAAATTCACTGATTCAAATTATCTGCTCAGAACACGTCTCCAGTTATGATGCACTAATTCAACTCTAATTGAGCACTGATCTGCTCAAATTGAGTGTACAGCTAAACAAACATTTTTAAAAGTACATACATATCCCTCCCTTTAGTATTCTGGGCGTTTAATGTACTGGCCATTTCACTAGTAATAGTAAGTTCAGCTAAAGTCAGAATTATTAGACACCCTAAGATTTTTTTTCTTTTTTAAATATTTCCCAAATTATGTTTAACAGAGCAAGGAAATTTTCACAGTATGTCTCATAATAGTTTTTCTTCTGGAGAAATTCTTATTTGTTTTATTTCGGCTAGAATAAAAGCAGCTTTTATTTTTTTAAAAAAACATTTTAAGGACAAAATTTGTAGCCCCTTTAAGCTAATTATTTTTTTTTCGATAGTCTACAGAATAAACCATCATTATAAAATAACTTAATTACCCTATACTGCCTAGTTAACCTAATTAACCCAGTTAAGCCTTTAAATGTCACTTTGAGCTGTATAGAAGTGTCTTGAAAAATATCTAGTCAAATATTATTTACTGTCATCATGGCAAAGATAAAATAGATCAGTTTTTAGAAATGAGTTTTTAAAATTATTATGTTTAGAAATGTGTTGAAAAAAATCTTCTCTATGTTAAACAGAAATTTGGGATAAATAAACAGGGGGGGCTAATAATTCAGGGGGGCTAATAATTCAGACTTCAACTGTATATATAAAAAACAGCTTTCTGGATATAATGGCCATAACAACCTTTAAATAACTCTGAAATTATATTATTAATATTACATGGGGAGTAAAAAATCTGGTGTGATCCCATAAGATCCCACAAAAACTATAGAATGCCTCAAAGGCACTTTGGACCCAATTGACTGTGTGTTTACAAATTTTGTAAAATGTCATGTGGAGGAACTTCCAAAAATCTATTAGTTAATAATAATAATAATAATAATATATGAACAATGTTCATTATTAACAATATAACTTATATTCCTTAATTACCTTTGTAGACCTTAAAGGTGTAGGACAAAAACTAGCATTGCCTTTTATAGTTTATGGACACTTTGTGATTAAATGCAAACGTTTCTTGATTCTTTTAAGAGAGATAGGATTCACTGGCCCACATGCTTTTCTTTATCATGAACAGTCAAATTTGTCATTTACCAGCTTAAGAATACAGATTTTCACTATAGCTTTTCAGTCTATATGGCTATAGAAACACATCCCCTTATCATATAATTATGTGCTTAAAAAACACATTAGACCATTATACAATTCAGCTACTTCACATAATTACTGCAATAAATTTCAAAGAATTTGTCTGATAGTGGAGGTAATGGTGAATGGAGCGTGCGTGTGTTTGTGAGTGTGTGTGTGGTTTTATGCAGATGTCAGAATGATGCATCATCCATCTTCCCACTAAAGGAGTCTCCACAGATAGAAAGACACAGCCACACACACACACACACACATACACACACACACTACATATGAACACACACAAGAGCACATATGAAGAAGTTTTATTTCCCTTTTTTCTCCGGCCTTTCATCACAGTCTCCATATGTAACTAATTCAAAGTATCATCTCCCTGCACTTTTCTCTCTCACTTTCTCGCACCCTGTCCCTCTGAAGTGGAAAATCTGAAGTAATTGCTTTCTGAATTAAAGAGTGAAGTCTGTGAGAAATACAAGCCGTCATTTATTTTTGCTTTCGCTCTCTCTCTCTCTCTCTCTCTCTCTCTCTCTCTCTCTTCCTCTAAAGTACAGTGACTGGATTGTGTGAATGTCCTTCTGAATGTACTGTACACCGCTCGCACTCTTACCTCAGAATAAATGTTTCTGCATGTGTGTGTGTGTCTCAGAAATCTAACCTTTTTGCCCTGAGATCATCATTCACACACTGCACACTACACACACATGCACGGTTAGAGGCGGTGGAACTCTCACTGGCAGAAAACTCATTTGGAAACATGTAATTGGGTGGCTTGTGGAGGACTGTCGAGGAAACGATTGTGTGGGAGAGTGAAGTGAACTTCGTATCGCTACGCCTGACGCAACAAGGCCTGAAGTTCAAGGAGCTAACTTGACCTGCTCCTCCAGGGAACCATCATATGAATAAGAAAGCTTCTGCACTCAGTGAAAGATGAAGCGATGATTATATCTCCAGATGATGATGGGGCATTTCTCATTGTTATTTTTTCAAGTAACACCAGTAAAGTGATGGAATTGTGCTTTTATACAATATCCAAGTCGAAAGCCTAGATTGCTGTTTGTTCCACACAATGACTGTAAAAAATATGGACGACGCGACAGCCCTTTTTCCCATTGAACGCCTTGAGGGCAAAACGCCTGCTTGACGGGCACAAACTGTCGCAAAAGACTGCTGAAATTGGAGCCAGACATGCGCAGAAGGATTGTCTGATGGAGCCAGAGGAGGAGCCGCGAAAATGAGCGGAGTCGAGCTTCCAATCAAACGCTTTATGTAAAATCAACTACGCCCCCCGAACTTCTCAGCATGCGTTTGCTGTCATATCAACACAAATGGATGTAATAACGTTAACAAATATGAGGGTTTTATATATTTAATCGCGCCAGCTCCGGGCTGCAGCGCATAACTTACTCGCGGCGTCGCGGGCTGATTCCGGCTCGCATGCGGCAGCGCCGGCTCGCTCGGCCGCCGCATCTGGCTCGATTGACTCGGACTGGAATCGGGCAGTGAGTCCAGGCATCCGGAGTAGGTCCAGCAGAGGTAACATTAGTCAGTCTGAGCTCTAAGAGATAAGTCTCCGGCAGGCGAGAATCTAGCCGGAACTGTGTTTTGCTATCTGGGTGGCTAGGCGTGTATCAGCAAACTAATAAAGCCCGAAAAAAGCCCTGAACTTAGCGAATAAACAGTGTTCCACCAGGATCATGTATGTCAGAAACTATAGTTTACTGCTGAACTCATTTTGTCATGGTAAAATAACACAGAAATCGAATAATAACATTTCAGTCTACTTCAGTCTCCTGCCGAAGCTCAGACGCCGCGCTTTGAGAAACTGTCAATCACAGCTAACAATCACGATGACACGCCCAGCATTAAATTACTGCTAAAAACAAACTGTTTACAAAAATGAAGATCTGCACCTATTTCAGCACAATAACCAGTGCCTTAATCGACCACGACTATCTTTCGGGACATTTTATTGCAAGTGTAATATTTTTTTTTATTTGGGCTCAAGTCTCCTTCATTAACACGGAGGAGGCGGGCTTTATGACTTGTACTGCAGCCAGCCCCCAGGGGGCGATCTAACGGCCGAAACCTTCACTCGAACGTAGGCTTGCGGCACACTTGGTTCCACACTTCAAGTCATCATGTGGCTTCAAAGACTTGGAATATAGTGTATGAGTCATATGGACCATTTTTATGGTGTTTTTGTGTCCTTTTTGAAGCTTAAAGTAACTATTCATTGTAAATGAGCTAGGAAAGGCAACCAGTACTTTTTTATCCATTTGATGCTATATATGCTCTTGTACTACCAGACTTTTTTTTATTTGAAAAGCAATAAAATGTACAGCAGTGTGGAGAAGGGACCATGTGTATATACAGTTGAAGTCAAAATTATTAAGTCCCCCTTTGAATTTTTTTTTTCTTTTTAAAATTTTTTTCAAATGATGTTTAACAGAGCAAGGAAATTTTCATAACATGTCTAATAATTTTTTTTCGTCTGAAAAAAAGTCTTGTTGTTTTATTTTGGCTAGAATAAAAGCAGTTTTAAATTTTTTGAAAACAATTTTAGGGAAAAAATTATTAGCCCTTTTAAGGTAATTTTTTTTTGATAGTCTACAGAACAAACCATCGTTATACAATAACTTGCCTAATTACCCTAACCTGCCTAGTTAACCTAATTAACCTAGTTAAGCTGTTAAAAGTCAGTTTAAGTTGTATAGAAATGTCTTAAAAATATCTAGTCAAATATTATTGACTGTCATCATGGCAAAGATAAAATAAATCAGTTATTAGAAATGATTTATTAAAACTATTACGTTTAGAAATGTGTTGAATAAATCTCCTCTCTGTTAAACAGAAATTGGGGAAAAAATAAAAAAGGGGGGGGATAATTCAGGGGGCTAATAATCCTGACCTCAACTGTATATATTTGGCTGGAATAAAAGGAGTTTAAAATCATTATTAAATAAATTTTAAGGTCATATTAAAAGCTTTTTTTCAATTGCCTAGAGAAGAAATCATTGTTATCCAATAACTTGCTTAATTACTCTAACTTATAACATATGTATTAACAGCCCTGGCATATTTACCTAGTTAAGTTTTTGGGCTCTATTTAAATGATCTAGGCACAAAGTCTAGCATTAAGTCAAAGCATTAAGGGCATGTCCTAATCCACTTTTGCTATTTCAAGGATGGAAAAACATGATTTGCGCCCTGGCGCATGGTCTAACAGGGTTATGCTTATTCTCTTAAAGAGTTATGAGTGTGTTTTGAGCATAACGTGCATTAAACCAATCAGAGTCTCATCTTCCATTCCCTTTAAAAGTCAGTTGTGTCACACCATGGCGCATTTACTATTTACATAGCGGACTTTGTAAGTGGAAAAACTGAACACTTCACTAGCGAGAAAACAGTTAAACAGACCATCTGCAGCACAAGGATAAAGGACGAGCCTCCTCCTTTCGGCCTCTTTAATTTCTCTTTACTTTTACTCATGATTTTTCTCCTTTACTTTCATGGATAAGGAAACGGTGTTGTACACACTCCACTGAAGACATCCATTAGCCTACATATTTAATTTGTCAAGCACACAGACTTATCCAAACAGGTGGACAAATTTAAACTTGATTTATAAAAACAAATGCATATAATACATAGTACTGCTAATAATAATAACAACATTGTACAAATGCCAATTGTCATGAATAAACTAGAAAAAAAAAACTCATGAAGGTAGTGGATTTAATATTTATGTAGGAAATAATACTTTATTATGTATATTTTGTAAAATTTTAATCTTTTATTTTTTTATATGTAGATATATTTATGTATTGCTGTACATCCTGTGTGTATTAAGCAATGTGTAAGTGTTTAAACCCACATAGGCGCATAACTAACGCCCTCAGCACTGGACTTTAGACCAGCTTTTAGATGGTCAATAGTGCAGTCTATTTCAGTTCTTCAAGCATCGTGTATATGTATATATATTAGCGCTGTCAAAATTAATAATAATAATAATAATAATAATATTATCATATGGCAATGGCGGCAGCAGCAGCCTGGAGGAATGACAGGGCAGATTTTTCCTCAATCGATCAGAAAGATTTTGAGGTACGCTCAATCGAGGAGGAACTTTCAGTTTTAGAGATTCAAATAAAGGGATTGCTTGAGAAACATACGGAGTTGTGTGAACGGAAAACGTTGCTAGAAACATCTCGGGCCGCGGACATTAGGCCGACACAACAACAATGGACACCGTTTACATCTACACCGGGTATTCCTACCCAAGAGAGGAACGGACCTCGGCCGAAGACAGTCGAGGCTTGTTTTACACCTGCTCCAACTTATAATGGACCCTGGCTTTACCAACGGAGAAAATCACGCTCTAAGGCCAGAACATCGGCCGCGCTGAGTCCGCTGACACAGAAGTTTCATCTTTCGGCCGCTCTGACACAGAAGCTAGATTTTCCAACCAGCAATCGCTTTGAACCGCTTACCTCGCAAACTGATATGCTATTGCCACCTGCTTCATCTGGTAAGACATTTATTATTGGCGATTCCATTATCAGACATTTGAATATCAAATCTAATTCTACTGAAGTTCAAAACAAATGTTTTCCGGGAGCTCGGGTCCTTGATATTGCTGTCCAAATCCCAACGATCTTAAATCACGCAAAAGAAAATGACACAGTTATGCTTCATGTTGGTGCAAACAACATTCGACTTAGACAATCAGAAATCTTAAAAAAAGACTTTAATGAACTGGTGGAAACTGTACGAAATACATCTCCTGCAATAAGGATTCTAATCTCTGGACCACTGCCAACGTATAGAAGAGGCAATGAATCTTACAGCAGACTTTTTGCATTCAACAACTGGTTAGAAACGTATTGTAAAAATGAACATTTGAGTTTTATTAATAACTGGGACCTTTTCTGGGAAAGAGCGAGATTTTACTGTGCTGATGGAATACATCCCAGTAGGACTGGAGCACACTTTTTGTCCAGACACGTTGAAAATGCATTGCATAACTTGTGACAAATTTATACCATCCCTGTAATATATTGCAATACTAATTATTTGGGGTTGAAACAGGGATGCAACCAGGTTAATGATATTAAGGTTGTTGTCACTTATAGAGACAATAGCAATAGGCCCACACGAAATATTAATCGGAGAAAATCATATTTGGTACCGATAGCAAGAAACTATTTAAATGATAATATACCGTTTTTGCAAAATGAAGGACAATTAAAAATGGCACTTTTTAATGTAAGATCAATTGCGAGCAAAACATTTTTGATACATGATATTCTATCAGAGAAAAAGTTAAACTTTATGTTCCTTACGGAGACATGGCTTGATCAGAATGGCTCTATATCTCTTATAGAAGCTTGCCCACCTCATTATACGTTCTTGCAAAAGGTTCGCTGTGGAAAGAAAGGTGGCGGGATAGCCGCTATATTTATGCAGTCACTGTCATGTAAAGAGGTTGTTCTTGATGAATTTCTTTCTTTCGAATGTCTGGCAATAGAAATAATAGAAAGTAAGTGTCTTGTTGTTATAATATATCGACCTCCTAAACAAAATCAGGGTTTTATTTCCGAGTTCTCCGAATTTTTAACTTTGTGTGTTACTAGATATGATAAAATATTAATAGTGGGGGATTTTAATTTTCATGTTGATAACAAACTTGATCGCAAAGCAGCAGAGTTTTTAGATATTTTATATTCTTTTAGTCTCACGCAACACGTAAATGGTCCTACACACAATAAAAAGCATACGCTTGATCTTATAATTTCACTTGGTATTAATGTTAACATAAATGAAATGATTGATCTAGCAATCTCAGATCATTTCTGCTTATTTTTTAACTGTCAAATTAATACTATACTTCAGCCTAAAGAAAAAATAGTTAGAAAGCGGTTTATTAATACCTTAACGTCGGAAACCTTTATTAATGAGATTCAACAAGCGCCTATATATTTTCGGCCTGAGATGAATGTGCACGATAAAGTTGATACCTTAAACGCGTTATTAAAATCAACTCTTGATACTGTGGCTCCGGAAAAAATAAAGAAAAGGAGGTTAGGGATAAAAAAAATGCCATGGAAGAATGATCATATTTGTCAGTTAAAGAGGAAATGTAGAAAATCAGAACGTCTCTGGAGGAAAACTAAATTAACCATACATCATGAAATTTTGCGGTCTAATATACACGAATATAATAAAACTATTCGTTTAGAAAGACAGTCTTTTTATTCTAAAATCATTAATGAAAACAGCAGTAATCCTAGAAAACTCTTTTCTACTATAGATTGTCTTTTAAACAAAAAAACAGCTAATTATTTTGACCAGCCTTCTGTTATTATGTGTGAGGATTTTGCTATATTTTTTAATAGCAAAATAACGCAGATTAGAACCGATATTATACAGCTTGACCAAAATTTTGTAGATGAATTGGGAAGTTATCCACAAAATAAAATGGAAAGGTTTAGAAATATTAGTAAAGAAAATATTATCCAAATCATATCTCAATTAAAGTCCTCTTCTAGCTGTCTTGACCCTATTCCAACTGAATTTTTTAAAAAGGTTTCAAATTGCTTGATTGACTATGTCCTTGACATAGTAAATGATTCATTAATGACAGGAATTTTTCCTAATGCTTTTAAAAAAGCTGTGGTAAAGCCACTTTTAAAAAAACCAAATTTGGACTCCACAGTTTTAAATAATTACAGACCAATTTCTAATGTTACATTTTTTAGTAAGATTTTAGAAAAAGTTGTATTGCTACAGCTCAATCAATTTTTAGATGAGCATAAAATTTGGGAAAAATATCAGTCAGGTTTTAGAAAAGGTCATAGTACAGAAACAGCATTATTGAAAGTAGTTAATGATATGCGCTTAAACATAGATAAAGGTAATGCATCAGTTTTAATTCTTCTAGATTTAAGTGCAGCATTCGACACGGTTGATCATTGCATTTTGATTAACAGACTGGAAAAACTTGTAGGTCTCTCTGAGATAGTTTTAAATTGGTTCAATACATATGTCACAGAAAGGACATTCTTAGTAAATATAGATGAATATACATCGCAAGAACACAATATATTATATGGTGTTCCTCAGGGATCTATCCTAGGCCCAAGTCTATTTTTATTATATATACTTCCTTTAGGTAGTATAATTCAGAAATATGGCATGAATTATCATCTTTATGCTGATGACATACAATTATATATTTCTGTTGAGCCAAGAGACACAACTGCATTGGAAAATTTGTCCAACTGCATGTCCAATATTGTGCAATGGATGACTGCAAATTTTTTAAAGTTGAATAAAGATAAAACAGAAATTCTAATTGTGGGCAAAAAACCTGAGCGAGAGAGGATTGAAGCAGAACTGTGTTCTTTAGGTTTACAATCAAAAAAAGAATTAAAGAACCTGGGTGTTATTTTCGATTGTGATCTTAATTTTAAATCTCATATTAATCAAGTTACAAAAACATGTTTTTATCATTTACGAAATGTTGCCAAAATTCGTTCTTTCCTATCTTTTGATGATGCCAAGAAATTAATTCATGCTTTTATTTTCTCTCGGCTTGATTATTGCAATGCTATCTATACTGGTCTACCTAAGGGTTCTACAATGAAGTTGCAATTGATACAAAATGCAGCAGCCAGAGTTTTAATGAAATTGAAGAAACGAGAACACATTACACCAGTATTAATAGAATTACACTGGTGGCCTGTGCACCAAAGGATAGATTTTAAGATTCTTTTATTAGTTTTTAAAGCACTACACAATATGACACCTTCCTACATTTCCGACTGTTTAACAAAATATAATCCAAACCGTTTTCTACGCTCTTCTAGTGCTGGACTTTTAGAATTTTACCCTGTAAATCTGAGGCGATCTGGAGGCACTTCTTTTAGCCATTATGCTCCAAAAATTTGGAACTGTCTCCCCCTTGAAGTGAAAGAATCACCAAGTATTCATGTTTTTAAAAAGCGTGTTAAGACACATCTTTTTAAAATTGCGTATGATTAAACAAGTCTGTTAGGTGTACGCATTTTATCTATTTTGTTGTAGGTTTATGTATGTAATGTATGGTGTGTGCCTGCATATGTAAGGACTATTGTGTGTGTGATCATGTGAATATACACTTACATTTTGTGTACATGAATGTTTTTATTTCAGTATATGTGATAAGTTTTTGTGGTCTATTTTAATTGCTTTTGTTGTTGTTTGTGAGGCACTTTGAGTTGCATGTATGTTGGAAAAGTGCTATACAAATAAAGTTTATTATTATTGTCAAAATTAATGCGTTAACGCATGCGATTAATTTGAAATAATTAACGCGTAAAAAAAAATTAACGCAATTAACGCATATATATATATATATATTTTTTTTTTTTCCTGTTGTGGCCAGGGGCAGACGCCGGGCAGTTTCCCGCTGTTTCTATGTACTTTTTGGGCCGGGCTGATCATCTTCTTATGATCTGATCGGCCCATAAAACACTCAGCAGACTGTCATGTTTTTCTGCCTCAGTGATTGACGGTGCTGTGTGAGCTGTCACGCTCTGAAAGTAATGTTTCTTTTCCGGACAGACCGGCTGTGTGACATAATCTGCAGCCCATTGGTTCTTTTCTTTATTGACATTGGGCTGACCCAATCACAACCTTCGGGTATGGGTGTTTCCCAGTATTGGGTTGTGGCTGGAAGGGCATCAGTTGTGTAAAACATATGCCAGAATAGTTGTTGGTTCATTCCGCTGTGGCAACCCCTGATAATTAGGGACTACGCTGAAGTAAAATTAACAAATTAATGTTACTACATCTCACAGTATAATATAAAAGACCTACACTTTATTTCAAAACAAGGTTATAATTCATGGTTTCCACTACATTCATTCTTCCATGGCGGGGCGCCATGCCAAAATTTATCCCGCCACGGCTACATTACAGCTTGTCATTCAAAACATTGAATTTTTTTAATAGCGGGTAATGATCACAACAAAATGTATTGAAGGGTAAGTGAATTATAACAGCGCAAACTTTTCTGTAACCGTAGTAGTGCTGTGTGTCATTTGTTTAACCCTTTAAGGTTACATGCTGACTGGCTGACTGACAGGTACGTGATGCGTAAGGCCAGCAAACACGACGTATAGCCGTTTCACTTTACTTCAGAACGCATTAATATCGCTCTTTAGGTCTATTGGATACATTCATAAATATTCCTAGCAAATCTAATAAATGCTGGAGACATAGTCGTTACATAAACACACTAAATCGCACTTCAGCAGCTTTAATTGAGAGCGCACAAGAAGATCTGTGTGCTCTTGAAATAGCCTTTATTTAAGGGGGCGTGCAAGAAGTTTTGTGCACAAGCAGAAGAAATCAGCGTGCAAGCAAAGAGATCCGCATGCTGTAGGCTATTACATAAATGCGATCTCGACTTCTAATACTGCGCACGACATTTGTCATTGAAATAATGCCACAGGTAGTTGGTTGTTCTGTGTAAAAAAGGCCTGCCGCCACAGCTAGAAAAAACTCTTAGAGGAAACACTGTAATTTTTTGCAACAAATAATCCCCCAGTATAAGACATAATAATCATTGATTAATTTGTGTATAAGCTGAATAACTTCAATTAACCTGGATAAATTATAACTTCTGAACTGGACTGATCTGAGCTTATCTCAAGTTAACAACTCACGATTTATAGTATTGTGTTACAATGAGAGTACCGTTAATGATTTGCTGACTCAAATGTTCCATTTAGAGCAGGTCTCAAATGAAAAATCCACTGATTGAGATGATCTGATTAAAACGAGTCTTCCCTTAATAACTCCCATATTCAAATGGTCCAATCAGAGCAAATCTCTGGCCAAAAGCTCAGAGATTCTTTCTTTCTAAACTACCACACACAACAGGCTTGGTTTTGTGTTCTAAATACGAAAATCTCTAGATTGTAATTGTGGTTTGCGTGAGCTGTTGTTAAGGCCATTTTTTCTGGTCCATGGTAAGTTTGCAAGGAAACAGAAGTGAAATGAAACCAGGACAATTTTGGACTCATCATACAGTTCAAAGAAAATGACCTGGGCAAGTTTCCAGCTACTGATTCAAATGACCTGGTTAGAGTCTCCAGCTATTCATTGATACAAGTTTAATCGGTCTAAGCAAGTCTTCAGTTGCCACATCAGAGCAAGCTTCCAATTAAAGTTTTACAGATCCAAATGACCTGATCAGAGTGAGTCTACAGTTAACAATTCACTGATTCAATTGTTCATGTCAGACAGGCAACACCTTCCATTCCTAAAGTACACAAGAAATCAAAACTAATGTATTGATTTTGTCAGCTGACATTGCTAGTTTTGTAATAAACAACTCATCTATGCATGTCATTAAGAAAAAAAAAAAAACTATTGTTTGCCCTTGTAATCTTTAATTGAAATCTGAAAATGCGCTTCCTGTTTCTTTTCAGTTAAAGTCTAAGGTATTGGTTGCGGTTAACATACCTAACCACACCCCTCCAACAGTCAGTTTTGAAAGCAACAAACAAACATACAGATATGGTGAGAAGGAGGTGTCTGTTGGATTGTAATAACTCTCTTGATACACTTTTCCCAATCTTTCAGAATGGCATGCCTACTTTTAATATCCAATCAGCTCGCAGTAGAAAATAAACAAGCCACACCCACTGTTTACTCATTTAATATTCACAATACAAAAAAATTATACTTTAAGATGTGCTTATGCAGAGTGACAGCTTCTAAGAGATTAGGGCATTGGTGTCTAAACTCGGTTCTGGAGGGCCGGTGTACTGTGTCGAATGTTCCAACCGCAATTAAATACACTTGAACCAGCTAATCAAGCTCTTTCTAGGTATAATAGACTTCTAGGCAGGTGTGTTGGAGGACGTTGAAGCTAAAAAGCAGGATACCGGCCCTCCTGGACCGAGTTTGGACACCCCTGGATTAGGGCATAAGGATGAGCCCTTCAGAATCGATCAAGCAGTCCTGTGCAGAGGATCATGGAGGCCCAAAGTCTACATCAGTTGCACCCTTCAAAATTCTTCATACTGAAGGGGATTTCGAAGAGGACAGTTTTAAGCTCTTTGGGTTGGAACCACACTTTAATATGGTGGCTATGACTGTTTTTCACTCCGAAGTGGGCGTGACATATACTGTTTGGAATGCACTGAGAGTCTCGAGTTAGTGATTCACTGCTTCTGAATGTTTTAATTTGTTACTTTAATTTAACAATGTAAACCAAAATTACTTTCCATAACATGTTTTGTCTAATAGCATATAGTTATTTTTAAAAAGTATCATCTCACAACACTGCCTCTGAAATTTACATCGGCTAGATATTTCTTTTACATCTTGGTTACGTTTAAATATCCTGTGCATTACTTTTACTAAAACCCACAACTCATCACACATCCATTAAAAAAACTTTCAAACTTTCATTTTCAAATCAAGAGGGGAGAGAGCCTTCTCTTATGCTGCACCCAGGTTAAGAAACGTTCTCCCTTATTCGGTAAGGCAGTGGTTCTTAACTGGTTTGGCCATGGAACCCACATTTTTACATTGTCATCAAGACGCGACCCAAATTTTTAGGAACTATAATATAATTCTAGGAATTATAATTCATTTGTATTTATTTGTTAACATACACAATAAGAGACAGATAAACCATAAGAAAATCCCCAAGACTTACAAATAAACAATATTTCATTGCTGTCATTCAACAAAATGTATCAAACCAAATATTACGAAGTATAAACGACAAATACTGTAAACAGTGGTTAGGGTAAGGAAAGTTTCGGTTACTATGAAATAAACTGAACTGTTAAAGAGCCTATATTATGGGTTTTTGAAAATGCCCTTCCAGGTAGTGTGTAACACAGCTCTAAGTGAAGTGAAATATCCAGCTAAGGCTTAAATCTGTAAGTGTACAGTGTTTAAAACTGTTGATTCATCTATAATAGAGTCTACTCATAGTGTTTCAAACGAGTCTTGATAACGAGTCATTAGGTGTTTCGCCATGACATACTAACGAAACCAAGTTATTCACGTGCACGCGCAAACCAGGGAGATTTGAAACCTGCGGCCCCGCCCTCTAACACAGAAACCCCCAACACACACACACAAACATGCCGGTCGATTGAAGTCACACTGCAGATGGATATTATTGAGTCTCTACCCAAAGATGAAACCTCAGCATAAGCCCAGCTTTAAGCAGTTGGAAACTACTGGAAACTACATGCTTGTTAAAGGAAGGATCAGTAAAGACTACTGATCGGACATGTCAGGACATGGATCAGTTTCTTCCTCTATTTCTCAAGTGTAAGTACGTGCAATTAAAGTTGTTGCCTCGTTTACTCTAGCTTGCAAATGTATATAGTTGTGATTTGTTGTAACCGCGTGTACTGTATCAGGTTAACTGGCTATATTCTCATATCGCGTGCAAAGCCACGTTAAAAACGCGACGCGTGCTGCTTTGTTTACGTTCCCATGGAGGAGGGAAATGTGTGTGTGTGTGCGTGCGCGCGTTGTCGTTCGGAGGAGGGTTATGTGTGTGTGTGTGTGTGTGTGTGTGTGCACGATGTCGTCTGGAGGAGGGTTATGTGTGTGTGTGTGGACGCGTGCTCAAGGACGAGGGCAATATGTGTGTGTGTGTGTGTGTGTGTGTGTGTGTCTGTGAAAAGAGCAGAATGTGACAAGCTAGGAGAGCTCCTTGCCAGTTCTTAGGAGTTTTTGCTCAATAAAATAGTTAGTCGTCTGTATTTTCAAGTCCATCGTCTGTATTTACATTCATCCACTGGCAGCTAAACTTCATGTCTCACACTATCGAGCGTGTACGCAGTGTGACTACTTCTATTTTGTTGATTAGCTGCTGGGCATTTCACTCTGTCTGTCGCATAAGGCAGTCAGTGTCGACCAATCGCAACAGACTGTCATCGGTCCAATCAGCGCAGATTAGCTTCGCGCTAAGGAGGGGTTTGGGAACAAATGAATCACTGGACGATTCATATGGAAGTCGCTGTAATAATTGGGTAAAAATAAATGCAGATTATAAGACCATGAAAGTGTTTATTGACCTTGCATGCATATTAGACTGTTGTTGGAGACCCTTACAACCAAAATATGACCTTATTTCATGTATAATATGGGCTCTTTAATAAAACACTGTTGAACAGAACAAACCAGCAAATTACATTACAATGATTAAAATTATCATAACCATTTTTACATCTAATATGACAGCAGTTATAAACATCTGTTTCACTTCACAGTAATTTGGGAAGCTAATGAGGTAACTGAGGATGTGCTTTACTCCTGATAAAAGTATCAAAGGGGTGATGGTGGACAGTGGTACCTGAAGATCGTGCTCTATGTCCTACCAGTTCCTTTGCTTTGACTTAAGCTGCAGAAAGGAAGAGAAGCCACTTTTTACACAAATACATAGTGCTGAATGGTAGGATGGATTTGATCGCACAAGTGGCAAGGGACAGAAACTCAGAAAGCACTTTGCGGCACCAAAACTGGGAATGAAACTTACTTCACTAAATTTATTTTTCAGCGTCTCATTACATGACATATACATATGACAAACAGCTGACTCTTTTTGTTGCTCAGCAACGTGGCGCTTTCCACGTTGATTTCAAAGGGATGGCTTATCCACAAATCATCATCGTGTTTCTCAGGAAAGTAGTCATTAAAGCAGACTTATAGTTTGCGGAGATGTTCCGTGATTGAATTCATCATTGAATAGATCGGCATGAGGACAGTTATTTGCTGAAAGGAAGGCAGCGATTTCTGTTTTGGTTTCTAAATGTTAAGGTCTAAAGGTTTCATGCTCTCTTGTGAGAGCACCTCACTACATAAAGTTGTCAATATATGTAAATTCATACTTAACATATTCGAGGTCGTACTTGCACTTCGACATATTTGTTGCTATAATTAAATTAAATTTCACATGTCAAACCGTATGGTTGTAGCACACGCATTTTAAAATAAAAGTCCGGTATTGGCAAAAGAAGTTAAAAATGAACCTTTTTTGTTATTCTGACTACACTCCGCATCCCACTGAAAATATTCCCATGACCCAATTTTAGGTCGCGACCCACAGTTGAGAAATACTGCTGTAAGGTATGCTTCCACACTAGCTAGTTTTAAAGGGTCACGAAATACCAAAACGCATTTTAGGAGATATCATGTACATTGCTAAAAGCACTATTAGGACACATATATTTCACTAAAAAGTGAAAATTGGTTGTTTTTTGTGTTATTTCGAGCAAATTTGTTCTTCCGGTTTGAAAATAAATTTTGAAGCTACATTACATCACGGCCATGAGATCCTTGTGTAAATTTCAGTGTGGAGATCGGATGTCTGTACTGGTGTGTACAATGCGATGTCTTTGAGTTTTCAGCATTAATTCATGAGAAAGACTTGGTTCGAACCAATCAGCATGCACTATTATGAACGAAATGCAACTTTATTAATATGCATAATATAGCTTCGAAGACTTTTTCAGAGAGATGCCACGTTGTGTTGCCAACCTTTATTAAAACAAGTGAAAAAATAAGAATTGTTCGAAGATATGGGTCGTCAGCGTTGTGTTTAAAAATGTGCCGCAATGAATGTTTTGTTTGTTTTGTTGAGAGTACCGATCTTGTGTGGACGTGTGTGCATTACAAAAATATTAATTTATGAAACATTTATTACCACCCTTTTCCTTTTAAAAAGATGTGGTTGCAGATCAGCAATCAGTGTTCTTTGTTTATGTTTATTCAAATAGAAAAGTCAGTTAATATTGTCAGCAGCACTCTTTCAGTTTTTAAAGACATAACTCAGTCAAAATGATTCAGTTACTAAGTTTACAGTACGTTAATATCACTACAATTTTATGGACTGAAAGATCTGCTGTAAATGCTGCTCTCAGAATGTAAACATGTAAACACTTTTATCAAATTATTACCATCGTGGGTTCATGGCCCTTTAAAAAGATGTTTTGCTATATAAAATGTCCCATTCCTCAGGACTAAAAGGACATGTTTGGGAAATGAAACTGATGGCCTGCTCCACTTGCGGTCAGATGTCCTTTGCTTCTGCTTGTGTCCAGCTGGTCAGTTTGTGGTTAGAGACGCACAAACTACTCTTTCTAATCTGAGCATCTCAACACAAAAACCACAAGATGAGTCCAAAATTGTCCTGGCTTTATTTCACTTCCGTTTCCTTGCAAACTTCCCATGGACCAGAAAGAAAGACTTTAACAACAGCTCACACAAACCACAATTACAATCTAGAGATCTTCATATTCAGAACGCAAAAACGAAGCCAGTTTTGTGTGGTGGTTTGGAAAGAAAGAGAGCGAGAGGGAAAGGATGGCATGAAGAGGACAGTTGTTTTTTATGAGGAGTGTGTATGATCTTATCTTGACCTGTCACATCACACAGAGAGTGATGGAGTGCTCGGCCATGTCCATATGCCATCAAGAGCGAGAAGGATCTCTTTTCTTATCAGCTCTATCTTCAAACAGCATGTGGTGTGTGTTAAAGTGTGTGTGTGTGTGTCAAAGTGAAGTCCTTGTGTTTGTATGATAACACTCACTGCCAGGGTTCATGCTGTTTGGTGTTATTGTTTGTCATTGTGTGTTTAATGATCCATTGAAAATCAAGCAGATAATCAGGAAAGATTGACTTTAATCATAGTCATTGATCTGAAAACTGACAAAACATTAAATGTTTTATACAGTGGTATAAAAAAGTGTTTGCCCTGAATTCTTATTTTTTGGATATTTGTCACACTTTAATATTTCTGATCATCAAATAAATTTAAATATTAGTCAAAGTTAACAACACATCAAGCTTAAAGTTTAAAAAAATAATAATAATTATAATTTTTAAAATATAAAACCACCTAGTCCTATGTAAATAAAATGTTTCACGTTTTATGTGTGGTGTAAAAGTAACACTGCATTTCAGAAAAGGAACATCATACCAACAGTAAAATGTGCTGGTAGTGTGATGGTCCAGGGCTGTTTTGCTGCTTCAGGACCTGGTTGCTGTGATAAATGAAACCATGAATTCTGCAGTGTACCAAAATATCCTGAAGGCCATCTGTTACTGACCTTAAGCTGAAGCAAACTTGGGTTCTGCAGCAGGACAATGATCCAAAGCACACCAGCAAGTCCACTTCTGAGTGGCTGAGGAAAAACAAAATGAAGACTTGGCCTAGTCAAAGTCCTGATCTGAGTCCAATTAAGATGATGTGGCATGACTTTGAAAAGCTGGTTCATGCTTAAAAACCTTTCAATGTGATTTAAAACAGTTCTGTAAAGATGAGTGGGCCAAACTGCACTTTGTGTTTATTTGTGTTATCTTTGGATAATATTCAAATTTGCTTGATGATTTGAAACAATAAAATGTGACAAACACTCCAAACAAGAAATCAGTATGGAACAAAAACTTTTTTACATCGCTGTTTATACCCCTTATATTTTATCCATTTCTCAGTGAATATAATTTTGGCGCATTGAAACAAGTCAATTTTATTAAATATATACATTATATCCATTAAACAGTATATCCATTAAAATAAGAGTTTGGTTCCCTCACATGCAAAAATACAAGAGAAAAAATTCTACATTTTAATGCGAATTTAAAATTGGACAATAGAAGATTGGAAAAAAGTTGCCTGGTCTGATGAGTCTCAATTTCTCCAGCAACATTCGGATGGTCGGGTAAGAATTTGGAGACAACAACATGAAAGCTTGGATTCATCCTGCCTTGTGTCACCGGTTCAGGCTGGGAGTGGTGGTGTAATGGTGTGGGGGATATTTTCTTGGGACACTTTAGGCCTATTAGTATTAATTGAGCATTGTGTCAACGTCACAGTATACCTTAGTATTGTTATTGACCATGTCCATCCCTTTATAACCACAGCGTACCCATTTTCTGATGGCTTTTTCAAGCAGGATAAAATGCCATGTCTTAAAACATGGATCATCTTAGATTAATGTCACTTATTATTCGTGCAGAAAAATGCAAAAACAAAGCGATGATCAAAGTACAAAAAGTTACAAAACAATCATCAAAACATTACTATAAAAACTATAAACAGGACGACTCTCACTGAAACCAACAGGTACTGACAAACAAAGACTACGCATTGACTGGTGTGTGCAATGTGTATAAATAGTTCAAACAATTGATGATGACGATATTTAGCTGTGGGTGATAAATGGTGACTGGTTTGTGCAAAGGCATGCTGGGATATGTAGTTCCTGAATGACGTGTAGTATGCCAGCGATCTTTAAGGAACAGATTGCTGGTTATGTGACAATTAATTTCTTGAACATGACAATGAATTTACTGTACTCAAATGGCCTCCACAATCACCAGATCTCAATCCAATAGAGCACCTTTGGGATGTGGTGGAACAGGAGATATGATCGTGGATGTGCAGCCAACAAATCTGCAGCAACTGTGTGATGCCATTATTTCAATATGGACCACAATCTCTAAGGAATATTTCCAGTACTTTGTTGAATCTGTGCCACCAAGGAATAAGGCATTTTTGAAGGCAAAAGAGGGTCCAACCCAGTACTAGTAAGGTGTACATAATAAAGTGGTCGGTAAGTGTATATAAAAAATACATATAAAATGTTCCCACAGTACATCACGCCATATTTTACTGCCTTTTCTAAGAATTTGGTAACACATTAAATCATGAAAGCATAATCAGCAATAGTATTTAATAAAACAGCACTGGAGGCAAATGAGCAGAACTTTCTGAATGATTGTGTTCCAGAAATCTGTGAATCACTGTAGAGCTCTGCAGCACAGATTCAGACTGATAAATGAACACTCACAACACATGCAGCTGGCCTTTCTATCATCTTAATAGCATCACCGGTACACAATAATTGGTTTAGATGTGATTTAACTGACCCGTATTCCATTTTTAGCACCTCTCTTCCTCAAGCTCAGCTCTTCTGCCACAAAAACAGAATCACATCAAAGAGAAACCATAAAACTTCAGAACAATAGCTGTTCCTCTCAGCCCAAAAATTGAGAATGTTTTTCAGTGCAGGTCTTTGTTCACTCTGAGCACTGAACTAATGCATTGTTCCTGGAGGGTGGAGAGCAGGGTGAAGATGTTCCCATGGAACGAACACATAGAAAGTGAGTTTCCAGTGAATGTCTCACTGATTCAAATGATCCGGTCAGAGCGAGTCTTCAGGTAGTGACTCACTGATTCAAATGATCTGGTCAGAGCAAGTCTTCAGGTAATGACTTACTGATTCAAATGATGCAATCAGTGTGAGTCTCCAAGTATTGACTCACTGATTTAAATGATTCAGTCAGAGCGAGTCTCAAGTTAATGACTCACTGATTCAAATGATCCAGTCAGAGCCAGCCTCCAGGTATTGACTCACTGATTTAAAGGATTCAGAGCGAGTCTAAAGTTAGCGACTCACTGTAATTCAAATTAGATTGTCAAAGTGAGTCTCCAGTTAATGACTAACTGATTCAAATGATCCAGTCAGAGCGAGTCTCCAATTATAGACTCACCGATTTAAATGATTAAATCAGAGTGAGTCTCCAAATATAAACTCATTGATTTAAATGATTCAGTCAGAGCAAGTCTTCAGTTATCGACTTACTAATTCAAATTATATTGTCAAAGTGAGTCTCCAGTTAATGACTAACTGATTTAAATAATCCAGTCAGCGCAAGTCTCCAAAAATAAACTCAGTGATTTAAATGATTCAGTCAGAGCGAGTTTCTAGTTAATGACTTACTAATTCAAATTATATTTTCAAAGTGAGTCTCCAGTAATGATTTACTGATTAAAATCATAGTCAGAGCGAGTGTTCAAGTATTGACTGACTGATTTAAATGATTGTATCAGAGCGAGTCTCCAAATATTGACTCACTGATTTAAATGATTCAGTTAGAGCGAGTGTCCAGTTAACGACTCACTATTTCAAATTATATTGTCAAAGTGAGTCTCCAGTTAATGACTCACTGACTCAAATGATTCAGTCAGAGCGAGTCTCCAAGTATTGACTTGCCGATTTAAATGATTAAATCAGAGCGAGTCTCTAAAAATTGACTCACTGATTTAAATGATTCAGTCAGAGCGAGTCTTCATTTACAACTCACTATTTCAAATTATATTGTCAAAGTGAGTCTCCAGGTAATGATTCACTGATTAAAATGATCCAGTCAGAGCGAGTCTCCAAACATTGATTCACTGATTGAAATAATTCAGTCAGACCGAGTCTCCAGTTAACAACTTACTAATTCAAATTATATTGTCATAAATATTGTAAGTAGTGCATTCAGACAAAAATTCTAAAAAGAATAAGGGCACTTTAAAATGATCCAGTCAGAGCGAGTCTCCTGTTAACGTTTCACAGACTTAAAGGATCTGGTCAAAGTGGGTCTCCGGTAAAAAATTCAATGATTTTAATGATCCAGTGAGAGCAAGTGTCCAGTAAACAGTTCACTGACTCCCAAAGAACAAACGCTGTTAAGAATGAGTCTCCAGTAAATGACTCACTGAGTCAAATGGTACAGTCAATGGTGCATATCTCCATTATTGATTGACGGATTCAAAATGATCTGGTCAGAATGAGTCTTCAATCAACAATCCATTAAATTTCCAAACTGATTTAAAATGAGTCGAAAACAGTAGATTTTGTGAAGCAAACATGGAAGTAACTGAAACTGCAATTCATTGAAATTTCAAATCACACATATTTTGCAAAGGTCACTCTCACACACCTACAGACCCACATACACACATTTCAATTTGGTGTTATAGTCCATATAACCCCATATAAAATCCAGAAACTAAGCTTTTTTTTTTGCACAGGGTTTTCTAAAGAGTTAATGGTGCCAACTGATGATCAACAGTAAAAATTACAAATGTTACCTCTTCCCAAAAAGGAAGCCACCAACAATATAAAATGCACGATAATATGGTGTCATGGCTTTGCAATCAAAAAATTGTGGTTATAATGGAAGTCAATAGGGCAAAAACAGCCACCAACAGCAAATAAGGGAAAAAATAATGAAAATTGTATGTTCCACAAAAACTAACAATGCATCAAAAGCAATGTTGTTACAAATTTTTACTTGTCCGGGGCTGTGAAAAAAGGTTAAAAAAAAAAAAAGATATCTGGTAACACTTTATTTTGATGGTCCATTTGAGTATTACTAGACTGTCTGCTTTATATCTGTTGATATTGCTCATTCAACAGACATTTAGCTGACTATAAGAAACTTTGCAAGTGCTTGTCAACTTACACTAACCCTAACTGTCTACTTAAAATCTAATTAGAATTAGTTGGCATGTAGAGGCAATGTGACTTAAATTTAACAAACGGACTATCTAAATAAAGTGAGACCAATAATCCAGTTCACAATTACTTTTTATACAAAAAGTAAGCAATTTTGTGTGTGTTTTTAACCAAATCAGTGACATCATTTATGAATTTGGCATTTAAAGAGTTAAAATCACGTAATTTTTAAAAACATTTAGTAGTTTTGATCAAGACTGAGGTTGATTAACAGATTTATGCCAAAAGATTTGAAGAAAATATTTAAAGGTGCAGTAGGTGATCTGCCAAAATGCTAATCGGTTAGCATTTTAGCTTTGGACGTCAGGGGAGGGCCTGTGTTTTAAAGCCACGCCTTCTGATATCGCGAATGCCCCACTAGTTCATGTCATTCGCCACTCGCCAGTTAGAAGTGTATGTAGCGGCTGGTCCGGCGGCGTGCAGGAATTACTCATTACTAAATCACACTTACATGCTATTTCAGAGCAAATATTCAGAGTAGCGGAAAACAATATAGGGAGCACATCACAGGCTGTCATTGTTCAGAAATAACCCAATGTGAATATGAAAGCATCTTCAGCTCAATAAAGCTGGCTGGGTGGAATAGCGCAATTTACTGATTTTTTGTTGTTAAACTAAATATAAATCTACATTATCGATGCAGTAAAAGAAACTGAAAATAGTCACATCAATCTTTCACCGGGAGATTTCAGCGGCTGAACGTGTTGTCTGTGCATATAACCTTAACCCATTTATAACAACAACATCTGCATCAGCTGCGTGAAGCTAAAATAGTTTTAAAACAGATCTTTACCTTTCTAACAGAAATACTTCAGCTATGGTGTCGTCCTTCCTCCAGCCTGCAAAAGTAACTCCAGTATTGATTCAGGAGCTTAAAAAGTTTCAATTCAGCATTTGATTTTGCCGCCACCGTAACAGTCTTGCGCAAGCGCTACCTCATGGCGGATCTGTGTGAACAGACATGCGCAGAAGCCCAAATCTGCATTTGCTAACAGACAGTTTGAGCTACTTATCGAATGATGGGAGATGTCGGACCGACAATATTTAATTGAATGAACATTTTTTTGTTTTATGCCTTATCCAGAACATAAAAATACATATAAACACATTTAGATCAGTTACTTTAATCATTACTATTGGACTGTGGAGACACTTTAAACCAGCAAAACAAATAACGTTTCTGAAGACAATCACCTCCTGCACCTTTAACTATGTTAACTATTTTGTTATTTTCACTTTTAATTTACTAATCAATATTTTTATACTTGTATGACTAGTACACAATTTTTATTCAAAATAACAAACGTTCATTCATTCATTCATTCATTCATTCATTCATCCATTTATTTATTTATTTATTTATTTTTATTTAATCAAGTACTTTTTCTATGAAGTAATGTTTACATTTTGCTTAAAAATTAAGAAGCCTACTATGTCTCAAGTAGAAATGAAATGAATAAGTACTTTTACTATGCATTCTATTATGGTATCAGTACTTTAACTCAAGTGTTTGTTTTGTGTATACTTCATCCACTGGCCATAAGTGCATTGTTCCTTAGGGACAGAGTGCAGGGAGAACAGTATGATGAAGATATTCACACAGATAGAGTTGTTTGTTCACATGCGCACACAGAGACTCTCATTTACACACGTATGTGGTGCTTCAGAACAGACCCTCATTCAGAGCTGTGGATGGAGGGGAGGAGAGGAAGACGGAGGGTTGGGGCTTCCTTCAATCCATTGGATCTGTATGACTTTATAACGTCTCAATTACACACATCCTCGACGTTCTCATTTGAGTCGTGCCTTCATGCTGAATTCAGCGGCAGTTCAGTGTGAGGGTTCAGGGTGTGGTGGAGGAGCTCCTCACAGTCAGCGCTGATGCTGGACTGAGACAGGGGAGATGTGTCTCTGTTGCCCCCTGGTGGGCAGGGTGTTATTTTATAAGAATATGCAAAAACGTACATTACATGACACATTACTGACCCCTGTATACGTTTTTTTTTATTATTATTACTCAAAAGGGTGCTTTAATAAATGTAGTTAACCTAAGATTTGTTGATCTCCAATTTATTTATTTATTTGTTTGTTTGTTTGTTTTAAATTTATGAAAGTTTATGGAAATATTTCAGTTCAGTACACTTCTTTGCCCCACAATCATTCATTAAAAATAGTTGATCCCTATTGACATCCATTGTTATTTATTAATTCTCGGCTTTAATTTAAATTTTTAATTTAATAATAATTTTCCGCTTAGTCCCTTTATTAATCTGGGGTCGCCACAGCGGAATGAATCACCAACTTTTCCAACATATGTTTTACACAGCGGATGCCCTTAATTCCAGTTGCAACCCATCACTTGGAAACAGCCATACAATCTCTTTCACAAACATACACTATGGCCTATTTAATTTATTCAATTCACCTGTATCACATGTCTTTGGTCTGTGGGGGAAACCGGAACACCCAGAGGAAACCCACACGGACATGGGGAGAACATGCAAACCATACAGAAATGCCAACTGACCAAGCTGAGGTTCAAACCAGCAAACACCTTTTTTTTTTACTTATTGAAAGTTTATGGAAATATTTTAGTTCAGTATACTTCTTTGAACCACATAAATTCACAATAAAAAATTGATCCCCATTGGCATCCATTGTTATTTTATTTATTTATTTATTTATTTATTTATTTATTTATTTTACCTTTTTTACTCATGACCTCATAATGACTTCAAAACTTTTTACCACATTAAAGCCCAAGATGTCTTTTTTCCAATGATACCTAATTTGTGTTTGTAGCTTACTTTTATTTATTGATTTATTTATTTAACTAAAAAGTAAATAATTAAACTACTACTACCACTAAAACGTTGATCCCCATTGACATTCATTGTTATTTATTTATTTAGTTATTTATTTAATTAATTGTTTATTTATTTTACCTTTTGATTCTCATGACTTTATAATGTAAAACTTTTTATATTTTTGATCATAACACTTCCTTTTACCACAGTAATGCCCAAAGTTTTTTCTTTCCAATGATACCTAATTTGTGTTTACTGGGGTCAAGAACTGTTAATATTTAAAGTTAGGTTGTGGTAAATCCCTAAAAGTAAGTGCTGGCTAACAGGTTAATGGAGAAAATTTTGATTAGTGCACTGCTTTGCCCCATGAACATTAATTTAAAATAAATGATCCCCATTTACATTCATTCATTCATTTATTCAATTAATTCATTCATTTCCATTTTATACAAGTTAATGGAGAAATTTTAGTTTAGTGCACTGCTTTGCCCCAAAAACATTTATTAAAATGTTCAATGCAAACAACAATATTTTAAGGATTAAAATCACACTGCCATTATTTTATTTTATTTATTTATTCACTTAATTTATTTCAGTATAGTCATGGGTGGGCAAGAAGGTTGCAGGTTCAAGCCTTGGCTGGGTCAGTTGACATTTCTGTGTGGAGTTTGCATGTTCTCTCTGTGTTTACATGGGTTTCCTCCGGGTGCTCCGGTTTCCCCCACAAGTCCAAAGACATGTGGTACTAGTGTATGAGGTAAGCTAAATTGTCCGTAGTGTATGTGTGTAAATGAGTGTGAATGGATGTTTCCCAGTGATGGGTTATAGCTGGAAGGGCATCCACTTCATAAAAAACATGGTGGATAAATTGGCAAATCATTCTGCTGTGGCGACCCCGGTCACTGATTACATTATTTTCATTATTTAATTACTAGTCTTCATTCATGTTAATAACATATAGATCTTTTTTACTTTTTTTTCTTTCTAATGTCATTTCACTGTTGTAAAAAGTAATCCAACTGAAATCTATGTGATTAATGAGCCAAGTGAAGTACTCCAAGTCTACTAGGTTGAAACCAAGCACTGGCAGTAATAACCATGCTTTGTCTCAGAATCGCAACGAAACTCACTTGATCTGCCTTGATTTAAAGATTCACTAATCATGTTTGCTCCTTCAACAGCTGCTTCTGATCCACAGCTGCAGAAGACTGTTTTATTATTTTAATGAGACACATGTGAGGTGTTAAACTGGATACTGGCGGGATATTTTTTGCCCAAACTTATTTTAGCTGCTGCTCCGCTGGTTTTGTTTGTCCGTGTGAGATGAATTGTGTGAAACAATGTTCAGCTCATCACTTCACTCCCACAGCTTATCTTTCCCATGACTCCCTGCTCTGGTCTCCGTGGGCGACGGCCCGACCCCTCCCTCACCCCCCTCGCCAGCTTTTCTCTTGTCTGAATGGAGCAGCTTTACATCTCCATCTCAGGGTCAGGCTACCACTGTCTCATTATACAACCACAATTCCCCCAAAAAGTTTAGACTTTTTTTTTGTATAATTTTTTTTTTTTGTAAAATGCAATAAAATCAAGAATTTGTGATTTGCTAGTTCTTTTTTACACTTAAATTATTTTGCTGCTACTTAAAACTACACTGATCAGAATCAAAAGTGCTTTTTTTGCCAAGAGGTTTTGTCTTGTTTCTAGTCCAAATATCTACAAATTCTTAAATCAAGAAGCATTTTCTAGACAAGTAAACAATATTGTCTTGTTTTGAGAAATAATGTGTTTAAATTGAGTGAGTTTTTCCTTAAAACAAGCAAAATAATATGCTAATGGAGTAAGAAATATAATCTTGTTTAGAATTTAAAACATTTTCTTACCCCATTGGCAGATTATTTTGCTTGTTTTAAAAAAATATATATTAATTTTGCCATATTATTTCTTTAATAAAGACAATAAGTTTTGCTTGTCTAGAAAATGCTTCTTGATTTAGGAATATTTAGACATTCAGAAAAAGACAAAATCTAAGTAAGAAAGTAAGAAAAAATGTTTTTTTGCAGTGTATATTTATTTAAAATGAATTGTAGCAACAGTTCTTACGTTTACTTTGGGGGGACACTTAACTTTTTATATTTAATCCACTTAAATTTGTAAAAACAATTAAGCTAACTTTATCGATTTGTGTTGGGACAACATGAATGTATTGTGTGGAACTCAGCATGTGTTAGTCTTAATCTATTTATTTAAAACAAAACAAGAACAAAGAAAAGAGCTTGAACCAGACATGTGCTTTTACAACAGTTTAGTGGTCAACAAACACACTGAAGCTACTGTAAAACTTGCTTCACAGACATAATAAATATATCCAAATAAAGCTTTAAAAGTGTGCTTTTAAATGAAGCAAGTGCACTTGAAACAATTTTTTTTGGTTTTGTAAACTGTATGAAAACACGCTAGGTACAGTCCTTTCTTTCAAACGCACATCACATGACAGCAACTACTCAAACACCCACAAACTTGTAAACAAAGAGTTGCTAATTTCTGGAGGAGATTAACTATCAAGACCAAGTTGTGGATTACTTCAAATGACCAGCGCGATCACACGAAGCCTTATTCAGAGGATGATAATGTGTAACACGTCCATAAATGAGGTTGGCGTCGTGATCTCGTTCTATTCCAATGAGCATGCTTATTAGCTTGGGTAACCTGCTAATTTTGTTTGATTTGAACATTTAGAAATTAAACTTTAGAGACGGTTGTTGTTTAATTTTATTGGTTATTCCAAATATGTAATTTAATCGTAAGCTTGAAATATTCATTCATTTTCCCTTTGGCTTAGTCCCTTTACTAATCTGGGGTTGCCACAGCTAGATAAATCAGCAACTTACAGCACATTTTTACGCAGCAGATGACATTCCAGCTGCAACCCATCACTGGGAAGCTTGGCAAAAAGTTTTGGAGAATTTGATGTTTCCCTATTTAGACAGAATGCCCAAGCACACTGCCCAAGAGCATTTCAAAGGAGGCCGCCAAATGAAATGACTTGCCTTAAAGGGACTTTGACTGTATTTTGTACTTATAAATGAAGACATAATGGTGCAACAATGCAACAAACATGCAACAATTATAGTGACAAAAATGCAAAAACCATATTATAATATGATGAATATTATCCTAAAAATTCATTTAATTAGCAATTTGTGATAATTAACAAATATGGATCACTGCATTTTAGCTTATTTTACTTTTTGTTTGTTTTTTGTATGGATTAGCTTTTGAAATTTGGTTAAATTTTCAACTCATCAACTTATTTGTATGGAAATTTCAGCCTGATCTCCCAAGAAATTAAAGTATTTTACATTTTGTCAGTTTAGTGGCTAATTTGTACAAATTCATAAGTGTTCAGTCATACGAAGTTGTATGATTTTAAAAAGGAGGCGCGACACCTAACCCCACCCCTAAACCCAACCATCATTGGGGGATAACATAATCATTTGTATGATTTAATTTCTACAATTTAGAACAATATGTTTATCCCAATGGTTGGGTTTAGGGGTGGGGTTAGGTCTGATTAAATTAACACTAAATCAAAAAGTTACAAATTGCCGTAAGATTGTGTTGGATATTTTGGCATAATCTGCTTTTTTTTGTGCTGGAAGTGTTGCTTTTCTGAAATTAGAACTCATCAACTTGACATGTTAAGTTTAAACAATATCCCACTGGTCTACACACACACACACACACACACACACACAAACACACATGCACAGACTCCATTGAATTACAGTATGTCAGTGTTGTCATGAGGACAGCAGCATGAGAGCGAATGCCCACAGAGCATCTCAGAAAAGACTAAAACGACACGGTCACAGGTCATCTCCATGAGGACGCCTTGATTTAACACTCATCTCATCCTCATTAGCTGTGTAAAACAATGCTGTGGTCACTGTACACCGTCTGTTCAGATACTCTCACACAAAGAGCTCCTGGGCCTCAACATACTGATCAAATAAACAACAAACACCGGCCAGGCTGATTGACTGTGCGTCAGTTCCATTCAGCTGTGTTCACAGTTAACTATGGCTATAGTCAAAGACAAACACACACACACTCACACTTACACCATACTGTGTACAATTCCCACCCTCACAGATTATATTCATTTGCATTTAATAAAGAATATATTTGAACTAAGAACTCTAAAGGTTTAAGAAATCTGAAATAATTTTAGCATTTTAATTAAGCATATAACTAATTAAAATAGCTATATATACATTTGTTAGGGAAAACAGGGCACAGAGTAACACTTTTTGGTTTTGACCAAATAATGAACAAATTAATAGGGTTAGACAAACCATATATTTTTTTTACCAACAACACACAAGCCTCTCCTAAAAATGAGCACTGGTTGTATGATCACCAGACCTATGGTTTCTGTGTATTGCCAAAAGTGCCAGGGTTAAAAATTTTACTATTTACCCCACCAGTGGAACAAATTGTAACAGACAGAGGGTTAGTTGTAACACATGATTGCAAAAGCAGATTTCACATTTAATTTCCTGTTTACTTTAAATAGTAGCTATATTTCCTCAGTACTTAGCTCAATTTATTTTTTATTCTATATAGCATAGTGTGTTGATTCATTTATTTATTTAATAGCTTTTAATAATAATGTAAGCGGCAAGGCAGTGGCGCAGTAGGTAGTGCTATCGCCTCACAGCAAGAAGGTCGCTGGTTCGAACCTCGGCTCAGTTGGCGTTTCTGTGTAGAGTTTGCATGTTCTCCCTGCCTTCGCGTGGGTTTCCTCCGGGTACTCCGGTTTCCCCCACAGTCCAAAGACATGTGGTACAGGTGAATTGGGTAGGCTAAATTGTCCGTAGTGTATGAGTGTGTGTGTGAATGTGTGTATGTTTCCCAGAGATGGGTTGCGGCTGAAAGGGCATCCGCTGCGTAAAAACTTGCTGGATAAGTTGGAGGTTTACTCCGCTGTGGCGACCCCGGATTAATAAAGGGACTAAGCCGACAAGAAAATGAATGAATGAATAATGTAAGCTTACAGAAAGAAAAATGGCTGAATGCAGCCTACACTAACCTGTGCATTATTCATTCACAAAATGGTTCCAAATAGTCCAGAACAGTGACATGACACATAAGCATATACGTTTGAAGTCAGAATTATTAGCCCCCCTGAATTATTAGACTTTTTCCCGAATTACTGTTTAACAGAGAGAAGATCTTTTGTTTCTAAACATAATAGTTTTAATAACTTATCTCTAATAACTTATTTATTTTATCTTTGCCATGATGACAGTAAATAACATTTTACTAGATATTTTACTAGGTTAATTAGGTTAGCTAGGCAGATTAGGGTAATTAGGCAAGTTATTATAGAACGTTGTTTTTTTTTTGTAGACAGTTGGAATAAAATGCTAAAAGGGGCTAATAATTTTGTCCTTAAAATGGTGTTTAAAAAATTAATAACTGCTTTTTTACTAGCCGAAAAAAAACAAATAAAAACTTTTTGCAGAAGAAAAAATATTTTCAGACATGCTGTGAAATTTCCTTGCTCTGTTAAGCATCATTAGGGAGATATTTAAAAAAGAAAGAAAAAAAATCAAAGGGGGCTAATAATTCTGACTTCAACTGTGTATGCATATGAAAACACTCACTAAAGAATGAGCCTGTTTCAGCAATTGTTATCTAGGACTTTAACTTATCTGTCTGGAATATTTGATTTCGATTGGTGAATCACAACATAATAAGGTATGTTATTCCAAGATAACAATCGCTGAAACTAATAACAAAGACTCATCTAAGTACTGTGAAATATCTTGACCACCAATGAACATATTCACATCCATACGGTGCTTTTCTGTCATGCTGCTGTCTTTGATTTTTTGGTGCCATCCTGTGACTGAATATATAAGTTAGTGTATGCTCCATTCAGTCAGTTTTTTTTTTTCTGTAAGCTTTGGCTTTAATTAAAGAATTAATAAAACATGGCTCAGAACATTGTTACATTTTTGTTACATTTGTAATATTTACATTTTGTGGCAAGCATGCAGCCATGAAGAGCATCAAGGTTTTCACGGGTCCAAAATTTGTACCCAAACCAAAGAGACTTGTAAATGTGCTGCATAGAATCATAAATTATTTGAAAATGAGACTCGCATCCATGCAGACCAAATAAATTTCTTAATGTACCGAACCCTGACAGCAAATGGCTGCTACAAGTAAGTTGATGTTGCCACTTTGTTGAACAAAGGAGAAGCCCGACAAAACTCAGGAGCAAATTGTTTCAGCAACCAGAATCACGAACAAACTGCCATGTTTATCATCGCCTTCAACTATTACGAACTCGCAATGACAGAATTACTCTCTAACAGAGCTTACATGTGCTGGTGAAGATTACAGACACAGATAAGAGGTTTGCACTGACTGTGGGCTATTTTGCATGATGTTTATGAACCTAAATAAAGACTAAATGTCTGCTGTGTGCAGTTTTTCTGTAGTTGGTAACATATCGGAGACTGTAAGGGTCTGCATGTGTTTATATATGTTGCATTTATTTATTTTATATAATTGCAGACGTTACAGTAGGCTATTTCGCACTGTCACTGATCTGCAGTTATAATCAAATCCTGTTCATAGAAAGGTAATAAACATTTATAAAGTAGTATTTATGTGTGTAAAACATCTGTTTTGTAAGAAGTGCTTCTCATATGATATGTGAACGACCTGAACAGTTTTGCTGTTGACATTTATTCGAGCGAGAATGACGTCGACTGAAACATTCTGTTCCCCTTCGGGGGGAACTTCAGCACTATAAGTGGATTTGATTGTAAAATCCACGCATTGGGAGGTTCGGTTCAGAAGCTACTCGTCTGAAAGAGTATTGAACGGGCCAATTAAGAATGAATTGGCAGCGCAAGCCTGCGCAGGTGAGCGGCATAAGCAATCAACTGAGTATATAAGCTCACCTGGCGCCAGCAGACGCTATCCTTTTCGCTTCAGAGACTTTCTGATCGAGTCGATGAGGGTTCCTCCTGCTGTGACCAGCGATTCTGAGCGAACGAGAGCATTCTCCCGGTCCAGAGTGTGTACACGCAGTGGCAGACGGTCGAGCTGGGTTTCTCCCTTGCCTGGCGTTCTTTGGGTCCGGTCCTCCAGAGCGGTGCGTATAAAGTTGCAAACTTCACAGAAAGAGCAACACAGTCGTGCAGCACGTCCTTATCAGGACGGCGCTCCGACTGTGCGTTTCTGGATGCGGTGGTTTCCTGTCCTCGGATGATGGGCGCGGGCACTGCGTTACATGTCTGGGGGTCCAGCATGTTAATGCGCTGCTCGCGGGCAGTTCATGCTACATTGCGATGCCATGACTGTTGCGCAAGATCGCGGTTAGCCTTTGCAAAAGGGCGAACCACCCCAGTTGTCCCCTGCTCTGCAGCGGGCACTCGGGCAGATCTGAGGGTTTCAGCGAGAGATAATCCGTCGCCCACGGGCCCGCGGACCTCCCGCTCCTCTAAGCGCTCCATCCAAGCTTCGGGCGGGGGAAGCGATCCGTCTAACAGATGGTAGCCCTTACGCCCGATGACACCGGAGACCAGATGTCCACCGCGGCATCGGAGGGTGGGCTTTCATTGTCCGATGATGATCCAGACCCGCTCGCCCCCTTCGGGCTGGTGAGCACTGTCACTACGGATCCTGAAACGGACATGTTAGCCGTGCTTTCCCGGGCTGCTTCGGCCGTGGGTTGGAGATGGTTTATCCCCCAGCTCCGCGGCCGGACCGACTAGAGGGGCGTTCCCTTCTTCCCGGAGGTGCACAGTAGGCTCACGCGGTCTTGTAAAGCACTTTTTTCTGCTCGTGCTGCGTGTTCCTCCACCCTAACCACTCTTGACGGTGAAACAGCCAGGGGGTATGTGGCGATTCCTCAGGTTGAGTGCGCGATGGCGGTAAATCCGCGCGGCGCCTCTTCTTGGCGGGGTCCGCCTCGTCTCCCATCCAAAGCCTGTAATTTATCTACCTCCCTCGGAGCTAGAGCTTACATAGCTGCGGGCCAGGCTGCTTCCGCCTTGCATGCGATAGCCACCTACCAGCGCTACCAAGCGCAGGCGCTGGCCGAGCTGCACGAGGGTGGGTCCAACCCAGGCTTACGAGCTTCGCACCGCCGCCGACTTAGCTCTTCGGACTACTGAGTCCGCTGCGTGTGCGTTGGGGAGGACGATGTCCACATTAGTGGTCCAGGAGCGCCACCCCTGGCTGATATGCGCAAAGTCGACAAAGTCCGCTTTCTTGACTTCCCCATATCCCCAGCCAGGTTCGGCAACACTGTCTGTGACTTCACCCAGGAATTCAAGGCGGTGAGAGAGCAGTTGGTGGGTGATGTCTTATCGGCGGTCCGTAGCCCGCTCCGCCCGCCGTGCCATTCATACCTGCTCCTCGCCGAAGGCGCCCGCCTACGAGAGCTGCTCCGCCCCCGCACACGCCTCCGGCGAAGCGAGCGCGTCGGGCACCTCGGAAGCAGGCAGCCCCCCTGCCCAGAACGCCGCTAAGTCCGGCAACAGACCGCGAAGCGCCCCTGGGACAGGCCATCTGGAGAAGAGGGAACTTGCTCTTTCCCCGCTGGAGGGCGGGGCCCCATTTCCAACGGCACTTTTTACTGCCATGAAAACATTATGAAAGGGCACTTTTCACTTCCCCAGATGTGACAGCCCGAAATCTGCCAGTCTGGGACGCTATGCTTTCTAGCTTGCAGATTCGGTGCGTTTCGCCATTGGCTCACGAGCACTGGGAGGACGGTCTCCTTTCTCCCACCCCTCGAGCCTCCCCTCCGGAGCTCGGGTTTGGAGTGAGAGCAAATATCTCCCCTCCAGCTTTTCCGTGGGACCCGCGAGCTTCCCGGATCAGCACACCCACTCCGCGCTGCCCCACTGCTGGTACGTCAGCGATTGTAGCGATGAGTCCATTAGCGAGAGCTCTGCCTGCCTGGTTAGCGCGGGCCAGCTCTTCGCGGTGGCTCATACGCACAATCAGACTCGGCTATGCGATTCAGTTTGCGAAACGGCCCCCCAAGTCACGGGTGTGTATTCACCAGGGTCAGCCCCCTGTCCGCCCCTGTCTTGCGAGAGGAGATTGCTGTCCTCCTGGCGAAGGATGCAATCGAGCCGCTCCCTCCAGCCGAGATGGAGAGCGGGTTTTACAGCCCACGCTTCATCGTGCCCAAAAAGAGCGGTGGGTCACGGCCAATCCTAGATCTGCGCGTTTTGAACCGCTGCCTGCACAAGCTGCCGTTCAGAATGCTCACGCAGAAGCGCATCCTCCGGTGCGTTCGTCCTCTGGGTTGGTCTGCAGCATTAGACCTGATGGACGCGTATTTCCATGTCTCCACTCTTCCTCGCCACCGACAGTTTCTGCGGTTTGCGTTTGAAGGTCGAGCTTGGCAATACAAAGCCCTCCCCTTCGGGCTCTCTCTGTCTCCGCGGGTCCTCACCAAGCCCGCGGAGGGTGCCTCAGCGCCCCTTCGGCTCGCGGGCATCTGCATACTCAATTTCTTTACGACTGGCTGATTTTTGCCCTCTCTCGGAGCAGTTGATTATGCACAGAGACAAAGTGCTCTGGCACTTCCACCTGTGGGGGTTTCAGGTCAACCGAGAAAAGAGCAAACTCGCCCCCGTGCAGAGGATCTCTTCTCTTGGGCTGGAGCTGGACTCGGTCACCATGGCAGCGCGCCTCTCCGGAGAGCGCGCTCAGCTGATGCTGTACTGTCTGAGAGAGCTCGACAGTAAAATAGTGGTCCCACTGAAACTATTTCAGAGGCTCCTGGGGCATATGGCATCCGCAGCCGCTTCATGCCGCTCGGATTATTCTATATGAGACCACTTCAGCACTGGCTTCACGATCGAGTCCCCAGACACGCATGGCACGCGCTCGCACACCGAGTCTCTGTTACTGCGCTGTGTCGCCGCACCCTCAGCCCTTGGAGCGACCCCTCGTTCCTACAGGCCTGGGTGTCTCTAGAACAGGCGTCCAGTCTTGTTGTCGTTTCAGCAGACACTTCCAACACGGGCTGGGGGGCTGTGCGTTGCGGGCATGCGGCTGCGGACCTGTGGAAAGGTACCCAGTTGCATTGGCATATCGCCTGGAGCTGTTGGCAGTGTTCCTCGCTCTCCACCGTTTTTTTCCGGTGCTGGAGCGGCAACACGTGCTGGTCAGGACGGACAGTACGGCGGCGGTGGCGTATATCAGCCGTATAGGGGGTATGCGCTCTCGCCGCATGTCTCAGCTCGCCCGCCGTCTGCTCCTCTGGAGTCATCCGCGGCTGAAATCGCTGCACGCCATTCATATTCAGGCAAGCTCAACCGTGCAGCCGATGCGCTCTCACGGCAGCCTTGCGTCCTGGAGAATGGAGACTCCACCCCGAGTCTGTTCAGCTGATATGGGCGCGATTCGGGGAAGCCCAGATCGATCTGTTGCTTCCCCCGAGATCGCTCATTGCCAGTTGTTCTTTCCCTGACCGATTGCTCTCGGCACGGATGCACTGGCTTACAGCTGGCCTCGGGGCACGCGCAAATACGCGTTTCCCCCAGTGAGCCTGCTCGCGCAGTTACTGTGCAAGGTCAGGGAGGACGAGGAACAGGTTGCTGGTTGCGCCTCTCTGGCTCAACCGGACCTGGATGTCAGAGCTCTCCCTCGCGATAGCCCTCCCCTGGCAGTCCCTTCGAGAGAGCACCTACTCTCTCAGGGACAGGGCACCACCTGGCAGGCTGAGCAGGCTGTCGCCCTCCACACTCAAGGTTACGTGGCTGCCATCTCCGCTCTCATAACGCGGTGGCTGGCAGCACCGTGGGAACGCATAACCTCATCATCCGGTTCCTCAGGGGCGTTAAGCGAATTAATCCACCCCGCCCCCTCTCATGCCCTCTTAGGATCTCGCCCTCGCTACACAAGCCGCGTCAGATCCCTTCGATCCTCGACTCAGTATCTTTCTGTCCCTGAAGACAGCTCTGCTGGTCGCGTTGATATCGATTAGAGGGTCGGGGACCCGGAGGCATTTTTCGGTCAGTGACTCGTGCCTGTAATTGGGCTGGCTTCTCTCACGTCCTGAGACCCCGCCCGCGATATGTGCCCAAGGTTCCTACCACTCCGTTTTAATACGAGGTAGTGAGCCTGCAAGCGCTGCCCTCGGAGGAGGCAGACCCAGCCCTTCTTATTGTCCAGTTCGCGTTTTGCGTATTATCCGGACCGCACTCAGAGTTTAGATCATCTGAGCAGCTCTTCGTCTGTTATAGCGGTCGGCAGCAGGGAAGTGCCGTACCGAAATAAGTTCCCACTAGATTGTGGATGCCTTTCTTTCACTATCAGAGCCGAGATGAGCCGCGTCCCCCGAGAGCGCGTGCGCACTCCACTCGGAGCTTCGCATCCTCTCGAGCGCGCGCACGCGGCGCCCCTCTAACAGACATCTGTAGAGCTGCGGGCTGGGTGACACCCAACACATTTGCAAGGTTTTACAATCTGCGAGTGGAGCCGGTTTCCTCAAGGGTATTAGGTAACCCTTGGTGATTGAGGAAACAATTCGGTAGGGTGTTGAAACACGCTTGCTGCGCCATTTTCCCTAACACGGAGATACGTGCGCCTTTTTATCTGTCAGTAAAGTTCCCCGTCAGGTGAGCCCTGCAGATTCCTCCGTGGCCCCCAGCACTGACTCAGCGGAGGAGTCACTTGCTGGCCCACTACGTTGTAGGTCTGCCCGCTGGTCAGCCCGCGTTTTGGGTAAAGGTGCCTGCTATGCGTGATCCCCACTAGGCGATCCCATATGCTTATTCCGCCACGGTTAAGTCCCCCCCCCTGGGCGGACCCGTGTCTTCCCTCCCAGCTAACCACTCTTTTGCTATGCGTACTCCCCCTTTTTAGGGCTAGTCCATATGTAAATTCTGCCATCTATCCCCCCTTGGGTAACGGATGGCCTCCGCAGCGTCCTCCCTATCGGGATTGCACGCTTCCCAACGTACTGTCGTATTTTCCTAGAATTATCTAGATGCTCACGACTTCCCAAAAAATATATATAAATCCGTAAAACTTCTGTTGAAGTAGGATAAATTAGGGCCAGGGACACGTTGGAGGACCGCGCCCCCCATGATGTGGGTGCGTCACGCTTGCTTGACTATCTCCTCATCGGGGGTGTTGGTAAGGTGCAGTCATTATGGCGCTTTCAATGGGCTCCCAATGCGTGGATTTTACAATCAAATCCACTTATAGTGCTGAAGTTCCCCCCGAAGGGGAACGTTCGAGGTTACTAAAGTAACCCTTCGTTCCCCGAGGAGGGGAACGGAAGCACTATACTCCGTCGCCATAATGACTGTCCCTTAGCTGTTGAAAGTCTCTTCAGCTTAAAAAGGATAGCGTCTGCTGGCGCCAGGTGAGCTTATATACTCAGTTGATTGCTTATGCCACTCACCTGCGCAGGCTTGCGCTGCCAATTCATTCTTAATTGGCCCGTTCAATACTCTTTCAGACGATTTTA